>NC_134355.1:215117610-215182610 GCF_048569485.1 Anomaloglossus baeobatrachus | reverse complement strand
GAACTGTTTAAAAATACTGGGAGAAATCCATTGGCAACCAGGATATAAACTGACCTCAACTGATGTCGAGAGCCTCAACACCCGGATCCCGCAGGATCTAGGTGTAGAGGCTGTTAGACTTTTTTTGACGCACATGGGAGAACCCGAAGAATACATCAATTTTATAACTGAAGGGTTATCGATAGTACTAAAGAACAATGTATTCAAGTTCGGAGAGACTTGGTATTTGCAGCATGGGGGTGTGGCCATGGGCACCCCCATAGCTTGCACACTGGCAAATCTTTTTTTGGCAAGGTTTGAGGATGACACAGTATATTCACAAAAGAACAAATTTTTATGCCACATAAAATATTTCTTTAGATATGTGGATGATAACCTAATAGTCTGGGACGGTACACAAACAAGATTTGATGAATTTATGTCATCCCTAAACCAGTCAAATATAATATGATATTTACCAGCATATTTGGAGATCAAACCCTGGAATTTCTGGATATTAAAATTTCGATATAGGATGATGCGATCAAAACAGAATTGTATAGAAAACCTATAGCGGTGAATACCTGTTGTGACATGACAGTGCTCATTTTGAGCATATAAAAAAATCAATACCTTATTCACAATTTCTCAGGGTAAAAAGAGCAAATCGTGACATGGACCGCTTTTTGATACAAGCAGAAGATCTGAGTAATAGGCTTAAAGAAAGGGGATATCCACAATTAATAATTACCCAAGCTCTACAAAAAGTCCTGCAAGACCATAAAAATTAAAATGAGTCTGATAAGCAACATAAAAATATTAAATCTAAAATAGAGCGGTTTAGGTTCAATTTTAAATTCAGTCCCATGGACCAGGCAATAAAATCAATAATAAATCGCCATTGGCATATTATCGAGAGTGATAGGGATCTACAGGAAAGTGCGATGAATAGACCTCAAATTACTTACCACAGATCGAAAAATATAGGAGATTAATTGATAAAAAGGAGGTTTATTCCACAAAAAACGTGGTTAGAAAAAGCAACCCCTATAGGAAACTATAAATGTGGAAATTGCACATATTGTGACCAACATCTGACAGGCAAAAGTATCAAAGTGGGGGGAAAATGGTACAAAGTAAATCTAATTACATGCCGTACTAAATGGCTAGTTTATATCATTCTATGCCCATGCGGGTTTTTTTATATAGGCAAAACGATCAGACCTTTGTTCACCAGATTCAGAGAACATGCACACTCTATTAGCACAGGGATAGGGGCTACACGCCTCATTAAACATATGCAAGAAAAACACAATGGGAATCACAAACTTCTAATGTTTGCTCATTTGGAAAAAAATATACCTTCTCCAGCAGGAGGAGATACACACAAGCATCTACTGAGGAGAGCAGCTCGCTGGATTATGGATACCAAAGCAATGGGACCCATAGGTTTTAATGACAAGAATGATTTAGTAATATTTCTATAGATAGATTGAAAATCGGGTCGACCAGCGCTTCTCTCCTTAATAATCTGCTTGGGTGTTTAAATTCAGTATGCCTGTGCATGCCATTTACCCTCCTACTTCGGCCTGCTAGTCTCTGATAAATTGTGTATTCCTTAGTAAAATCTGAATGGTATTTTTCATGAATGCCCTCATGATAGATATGGAATTAATTTATTCTGATTAATTTTAGGTTTATTGAATCAATCCTCAATATAAACAACAAAGACAATAAAAATATTAAATATGTATGTATCAATAGTAAAGAAATTAACTGATCTCTATAATGAATGTTTTTCAGTTTGTTTCCCTTATTAATAAAAAGTTGACATAATGGACACCAATTTATAGATTCAATAAATAAGGAGGAATAATTCCATAGATAATAATATATTAATATAAGAATTTGTTGAATTGCTACTATGGAGTGATATATCATGTCGACCACATGTCATATATATAGAGTAATGAAGAAAAGCGATCCAGCTGAGTGACCAGGTGATTTGTTCAGTGCAGTACAGACATGGCATAGTCGTGGTTAACGCGTTTCTGGCTTAACGCCCTTAATCATAATGGTTATGATTAAGGGAGTTAAGCCAGAAACGCGTTAACCATAACTATGCCATGTCTGTACTGCACTGAATAAATCACCTGGTCACTCAGCTGGATCGCTTTCCTTCATTTCTCATTGCTGCGGCCAGGACAGGGCCGGATCCGTGTCTGAGGTGCGGTGAGGTCAGACGTGGGTGAGCTGGATTCCATTACAAATATATATAGAGTGTTAATATATCTACAACCTTTTTATCAACGTGTACTTTAAAGCAATAATGAAATAAGTAATAACAGCAAAAAAAGGGAAAAAAAGTTGTGTTTAAAATATAAAGGGAAAAAACTGACACATTCATATGGATATCAATAGAAATTTTATCTATTCTTTTCTAAATATGCTCGACCATCATTTGTATGAAATAGATTACTGGTATAGCAGGATTAAGTTCAAAATTAGTGCGATCCAGTTTATTGTGATATATCTGCAAAATGTGAATGTTTTTAATTATGTTTTAATGCTAACACGTGAGTTAGAAATCATCTATTTAAATGTTTGACACTCACGTTTACTGTGTATGGACCCGTGAAAGCACCCCTAGAGGTGCGAAACGGTACCGTCGTCCTCGTGCTCCCCTCCCTCCATCCCCTCATGTCTGTTTCACCTGTCAGCATCGGAAAATAAAACAGTCCCACATAACCGAAGAGTGCTGCGCTTCTTCTATTTTTCTATGAATTTATATGCTTTGGCTGGGCAATAGCACCTCGGTTGGAGACTTCATCTTCCATCAGATCAGGAAAAGATCCAGGAGTATACCCGGCACGCCAATCAAAATTTACTAGGCAAGAGCCACACTGAATAGTGTGGAACGGGATTACTATACTATCTCCTAAATAGGTAAGCAGTGCTGTGCACATTCTCTCTAATTATATTTCAAATATACACACACACACACACACACACATATATATACACAGACATATATAAATACAATCCTTAGGTGTATATATACAATCCTTCAAGGTGCACGTGTCCAAGGAAGGCATCCACAGTATAATTAATACAAAGGACCGGCACTCCAAATCTTCTGAAATATTTTTGTACTTTTTGTAATGATATGACGGAATAAAGTACAAAAATATTTCAGAAGATCTGGAGTGCCGGTCCTTTGTGTTCTAATATATATATATATATATATATATATATATATATATATATATATATATATATATATATATATATATATATATATATATATATATATATATATATATATATATATATATACACAGTGCCTACAAGTAGTTTTCAACCCCATGCAGATTTAGCAGGTTTACACATTTGGAATTAACTTGGCATTGTGACATTTGGACTGTAGATCAGCCTGGAAGTGTGAAATGCACTGCAGCAAAAAAGAATGTTATTTCTTTTAAATTGTGAAAAAATTTTCAGGCACCAAGAACAATGAGCTTCACATGTTTGGATTATTTCTCTCTTTTTCCAGCCTTTTCTGACTAATTAAGACGCTCCCCAAACTTGTGGACAGCACTCATACTTGGTCAACATGGGAAAGACAAAGGAGCATTCCAAGGCCATCAGAGACAAGATCGTGGAGGGTCACAAGGCTGGCAAGGGGTACAAAACCCTTGCCAAGGAGTTGGGCCTACCTGTCTCCACTGTTGGGAGCATCATCCGGAAGTGGAAGGCTTATGGAACTACTGTTAGCCTTCCACGGCCTGGACAGCCTTTGAAAGTTTCCACCCGTGCCGAGGCCAGGCTTGTCCGAAGAGTCAAGGCTAACCCAAGGACAACAAGGAAGGAGCTCCGGGAAGATCTCATGGCAGTGGGGACATTGGTTTCAGTCAATACCATAAGTAACGTACTCCACCGCAATGGTCTCCGTTCCAGACGAGCCCGTAAGGTACCTTTACTTTCAAAGCGTCATGTCAAGGCTCGTCTACAGTTTGCTCATGATCACTTGGAGGACTGTGAGACAGACTGGTTCAAGGTTCTCTGGTCTGATGAGACCAAGATCGAGATCTTTGGTGCCAACCACACACGTGACGTTTGGAGACTGGATGGCACTGCATACGACCCCAAGAATACCATCCCTACAGTCAAGCATGGTGGTGGCATCATCATGCTGTGGGGCTGTTTCTCAGCCAAGGGGCCTGGCCATCTGGTCCGCATCCATGGGAAGATGGATAGCACGGCCTACCTGGAGATTTTGGCCAAGAACCTCCGCTCCTCCATCAAGGATCTTAAGATGGGTCGTCATTTCATCTTCCAACAAGACAACGACCCAAAGCCCACAGCCAAGAAAACCAAGGCCTGGTTCAAGAGGGAAAAAATCAAGGTGTTGCAGTGGCCTAGTCAGTCTCCTGACCTTAACCCAATTGAAAACTTGTGGAAGGAGCTCAAGATTAAAGTCCACATGAGACACCCAAAGAACCTAGATAACTTGGAGAAGATCTGCATGGAGGAGTGTGCCAAGATAACTCCAGAGACCTGTGCCGGCCTGATCAGGTCTTATAAAAGACGATTATTAGCTGTAATTGCAAACAAGGGTTATTCCACAAAATATTAAACCTGGGGGTTGAATAATAATTGACCCACACTTTTATGTTGAAAATTTATTAAAATTTAACTGAGCAAGATAACTTGTTGGTTTGTAAGATTTATGCATCTGTTAATAAATCCTGCTCTTGTTTGAAGTTTGCAGGCTCCAACTTATTTGCATCTTATCAAACCTGCTAAATCTGCAGGGGGTTGAAGACTACTTGTAGGCACTGAGATATATATATATATTATATATATATATATATATATATATATATATATTAGAGCTACAGAGACCACAGCTGCGGAGGGGAGGGACGGCGCTGCAGAGGAGAGGGATAGATTTATCTCCCTATCTCCTCTGTTGCTGACTGATGCGGGAATCGCACTGCACTCGTGTTACACCGGTGTAATGCGATGTTTCTCTTGCCCCCATATACTTCAATGGGTGCAAGTGAAACAGGATCAGCATGCTGCGATTGTTTTCTCGGTCCGATTAGGGCTGAGAAAAAAAAAAATCGCTCATGGGTCTGTGCATATATCAGTTATATTTTCACTGACCGTGTCTCCCTGCAGCGTACACGCTAGTGTCCATGATTGCCGCAAGGAGACATGTCTGTTTTTTTCTGGCATCACTGATGTCCCACAGACTTCAATATGGTGTGCCGACCCGGAAGTAGCTGCAGAGTTATGACAGCGGCGGCCGGACGCTGCACTGCGGGACTCTTCAGCACCAAGAACAACAGGAGCGGAGGCATGTGAGCTTATGTCCATGTGCAATCACAGATGACTGATAATGTCTCACGGATTGCACATGGACAACCCACGTGAGCCATGAATCACGGCACACGGAGGGACATATGCGTTTTTAACACGTCTGTTTCTCACTGATGTGTGAAACAGGCCTAATGTGATTGAGTTTGATACAATAAGTGATTTTGCTGTAGTTAGCCTCATGCACTTAGTTGTAATATGCTTAATTCCGTTGGCTTATGTTTTCAACAACAATACCAATGGGCTGAAGAGAGCTGACTGGTATGTTAGGAGTTAACCCAGCTCCTGGAATGTAGCTACTGTACATTCTCTCTGAAATCTAGGCAGACTCTTGAGGCTGAGCCCCATGAGAACGAGCTGTACTTTATGAAAAATAAAAGCTCTCACAGCAGAATGTAAAAGCAAGTCAATTGCCAACTTACTTATTCTCAGGCTTTCTAATAAACTAAAGCAATTTAATAACTTGAGAATAGCCCTTTAAATATTGTTTCCTTCTCTGCCCAGGAATTATTTTTTGCTTTTTACAGCATCCACTTAAGTTCATTGTGAATAGGAGAAAACATGAAATTTCACAAACTTACTCAAATTTACTCCTTTGTCCGCTAATGATCTGTCCAGCATCTGAAGACCTTTTACTCAGAGACTGATCATGACTTGGATCCACAAATTTAAACACCTGTGATGATCCAAATTGCACTTTCACCCCACTGTGTAACATTGTAGTTTCAAAGATGCGCTGTCCATCAACGTAAGTATCCGCATCAACACTTCTTGGAGTAACAGTCACTATACCATCCATATTTGTAAGGTCAGAGTGATGGGGCTGTATTCCAGATCCAAATAACTACGATAAAAAAAAAACAAAAACATTAAATCATAGTATTCAGTATTATCATTGAGCATATAGAAAGAATACTTCTTGAATAATTAGTGAAAAATAGTTTTATTTATTAAAAAAATAAAAAATTGTAAAAAAAATGAAGTCAAAACAAGCATCAAAATAATACCTAGCATTTTCAACCAAACAAAAACAGTGGAACCTCGCTTAACGAGTAACCCACTTAACGAGAATTTCGCTTAACAAGCAAAGCTTTCTGTAAATTTGTAAGTCGGTTAACGAGAAAGCTTTGCTGTACTAGCAAAATCCTCACCGCACACACTTCCGGTTCCGTACATCCATCGCGCTCTGACCCGCACTTGCAGTACACACAAGCACACACAAAACACACACAAACGCGCACGCACACACATACAGTGTTATGCTCACCTTACCTTCCATTCCATTGCCGGTCTCATGGTTCTTGTAGTTCGCCGACTCATCGCGACGAGGGAGGAATCCTCGCGGCGAACTACAAGATCCGGGAGGCCAGCGATGGAACGGAAGGTAATGTGAGCATAATATGTGCGTGTGCTTGTGTGTGTTTGTGTGTGCTTGTGTGTGTGTTTGTGCATGTGTGGAATGGCACAATAGGGGACCAGGCTGGGACATTTAACAAGTTGTGGAACGAATTGTCTGCATTGCAATGATTTCCTATGGGAAATCTTGCTTTGCTGAACGAGTAACTTGGTTAACAAGCACACTCCCAGAACGGATTGTTCTCATTAACCAAGGTTCCACTGTACTGCCAAGTCGATGAGAAATTTCAGCACATCCAATCTAGGATTGATATACTATTTTATTACAAAAACATGTTTTTTAAAAAAAAAAAAATATAAATAAAAGAATATAAAATAACACTAGAGACGGACTGTTTTCTGGCGAAGGTAGACTCCTTTAGTCATAGGAATACAAAGCAAAATGGAGAGGGTGAAAATGACAAATCCAGGAATACTAACAGAATCCACATGTAACAGAAAATAAGGAACAACAGTGAAAAAAACAAAATACCATCTAAAACACTGGAACACAAATGCAAAAATCAAACCAATACAAAAACCTATATATTGTACATGTAAATATTATTGTGTTATAAAAATATATATACTGCGTATATATATGTATGGGCGTCACCTAATAGGCTGCGGGTTTGTGAACAGCGCTCTATGCAAGCAGTGTGCAGTTTTACCATCCAGCAATCACCCCCTCCATGTTTGGAAGTGTGTGTGATTTGCTCCTCCTGCTCCTGTGATGCCTCCACCTAGTGGGGGTTTAGCTGTATCCTGCTGAAGTAGTAGTTTTTGGCCTAGGTAATGCACAGCTGCAGAGATTATATATATTAATTATAATATATATATATTAATTATATTAATATAGGTCCCTTGCTGGAGTGCTATTAATTGATTGGAGATCCTCATACTTTTATATTACTCGAAGGAATAATAAAGAAGAAGTTTTTAAATTTTGGTGAAATTTCATCCTTTTGCTGGATTCTCCTACATTTCTATTTGTTTGGGCACACTCCCTGCCTGGATCCCTGCAGAATATAAGGTGAACACCGACCACTGCATCAAGAGTAACTTCTTTATGGTGAGCTGGCTATATGTTTTCTACATTGTTTGATATATATATAATTATTTTTTTTTATTATTTTTATTGTTTTTTTCTTCAGAAGAAAAATGTGATTTATTAAAATTAAGAAATATATATTTGATATGTTATGACATTTTATTTGCAATATTATAGTTACATGGAAAATGTTAAATAATGCATATTTTGTGGTGTATGTTACATATGTCATTTTATAGCAAGGATGAAAAATTAACACTTTGAAGCTGTTCAATTATAGTTTCTTTACATGTTAAAATCCGGTGTAATTGTGACTGAACCATCATCTCAGTTAATCTGTGTGTTTTTGATTTAATTGAAATGAGAAACAAATATGGAAATTTGTTCAACTAATTAATTGAATATGCAGATAAGATAGGTGGGTCAGTCACAAAGGAAGTAATCCACTTATTGTATGCATATATATATATATGTATGTGTGTGCGCGCGTTTACTTAATCTATAGATGTGAAAAAGGCTCACTACTAGCCGAAACGCGTTATTTTACGCCTCTATGATATGATGGAATAAAGCAGAAAAATATTCCAGAAGATTTGGGGTGCCGGTCCTTTGTTTTAGTTAAATATTTTTATATATATATATTATATATATATACTAGAAGGTGGCCCGATTCTACGCATCGGGTATTCTAGAATTTACGTATTGTGTAGTTCATGTATGATTTTTGTTATATATATAGATGTTGTTGTGTGTAGTTACTAAGTGTTTGTGTAGGGCGCTGTACATGTTCTGAGTGTCGCGGGGGGTGAGAGCGGTGTTGTATGTGTGTTGCGTGTGTTGCGTTGTTTGTGGAGCGCTGTGTGTCTGTAGCGTTGTGTGTGTGTGTGTGTTGTGCGGTTTGTGTGGGTGTGGTGTGTTTTGGGGGGAGGTATGTTTTGAGCAATGTGTGTGTTGTGCAGTATGTGCGTATATTTGTGTGTGCAGCGTTGTCTGTGTGTGTGGGTGTCTGTGTAGGGCGTTGTTTGTGATTCCTAGTGTGTGTGTGTTGTGCAGTGCGCGTGTGTGTGTGTGTTGGGGGGAGGTGTGCACCTCCCATCGTGCTCCATCCCCCATGCTGCGCACCCCCCATCGTGCTGCATCCCCCATGCTGCGCACTCCCAAACGTGCTCCATCCGCCATGCTGCGCACTCCCAAACGTGGTCCATCCGCCATGCTGCGCACTCCCAAACGTGCTCCATCCGCCATACTGCGCACTCCCCATCGTGCTGCATCCCCCATGCTGCGCACTCCCAAACGTGCTCCATCCGCCATGCTGCGCACTCCCCATCGTGCTCTATCCGCCATGCTGCACACTCCCAAACGTGCTCCATCCGCCATGCTGCGCACTGCCAAACGTGCTCCATCCGCCATGCTGCGCACCCCCTATCATGCTCCATCCGCCATGCTGCGCACTCCCAAACGTGCTCCACCCGCCATGCTGCGCACTCCCAAACTTGCTCCATCCGCCATGCTGCGCACTCCCAAACGTGCTCCATCCGCCATGCTGCGCACTCCCAAACGTGGTCCATCCGCCATGCTGCGCACTCCCAAACGTGCTCCATCCGCCATGCTGCGCACTCCCAAACGTGCTCCATCCGCCATACTGCGCACTCCCCATCGTGCACCATCCGGCATGCTGCGCACTCCCAAACGTGCTCCATCCGCCATGCTGCGCACTCCCAAACGTGCTCCATCCGCCATGCTGCGCACTTCCAAACGTGCTCCATCCGCCATGCTGCGCACTCCCAAACGTGCTCCATCCGCTATGCTGCGCGCTCCCAAACGTGGTCCATCCGCCATGCTGCGCACTCCCAAACGTGCTCCATCCCCCATGCTGCGCACTCCGAAACGTGCTCCATCCGCCATACTGCGCACTCCCAAACGTGCTCCATCCGCCATACTGTGCACTCCCCATCGTGCTCTATCCGCCATGCTGCACACTCCCAAACGTGCTCCATCCGCCATGCTGCGCACTCCCAAACGTGCTCCATCCGCCATGCTGCGCACCCCCTATCATGCTCCATCCGCCATGCTGCGCACTCCCAAACGTGCTCCACCCGCCATGCTGCGCACTACCAAACGTGCTCCATCCGCCATGCTGCGCACTCCCAAACGTGCTCCATCCGCCATGCTGCGCACTCCCAAACGTGGTCCATCCGCCATGCTGCGCACTCCCAAACGTGCTCCATCCGCCATGCTGCGCACTCCCAAACGTGCTCCATCCGCCATACTGCGCACTCCCCATCGTGCACCATCCGGCATGCTGCGCACTCCCAAACGTGCTCCATCCGCCATGCTGCGCACTCCCAAACGTGCTCCATCCGCCATGCTGCGCACTTCCAAACGTGCTCCATCCGCCATGCTGCGCACTCCCAAACGTGCTCCATCCGCCATGCTGCGCGCTCCCAAACGTGGTCCATCCGCCATGCTGCGCACTCCCAAACGTGCTCCATCCGCCATGCTGCGCACTCCGAAACGTGCTCCAACCGCCATACTGCGCACTCCCAAACGTGCTCCATCCGCCATACTGCGCACTCCCCATCGTGCACCATCCGGCATGCTGCGCACTCCCAAACATGCTCCATCCGTCATGCTGCGCACTCCCAAACGTGCTCCATCCGTCATGCTGCGCACTCCCAAACGTGCTCCATCCGCCATGCTGCGCACTCCCAAACGTGCTCCATCCGCCATGCTGCGCACCCCCCATCATGCTCCATCCGCTTAGGAGTGCGCAGCATGCCGGATGGTGCACGATGGGGAGTGCGCAGTATGGCGGATGGAGCACGTTTGGGAGTGCGCAGCATGGCGGATGGAGCACGTTTGGGAGTGCGCAGCATGGCGGATGGACCACGTTTGGGAGTGCGCAGCATGGGGGATGCAGCACGATGGGGAGTGCGCAGTATGGCGGATGGAGCACGTTTGCTCAGCCTCTCTCCTTCCAGCCTCCCTCAGCATCAGCCCCCCCCTCCCAGCCTTCCCCAAGATCAGCCTCTCTGCTCCCAGCCTCCTCCAGCACGCCGTGCTCCTCTGCCGACACTCACCCACACCCGATCGCATCCACTCACCCACACAACCGATCGCATCCACTCACCCACACAACCGATCGCATCCACTCACCCACACAACCGATCGCATCCACTCACACACACAACCGATCGCATCCACTCACACACACAACCGATCGCATCCACTCACACACACACCCGATCGCATCCACTCACACACACACCCGATCGCATACACTCACACACACACCCGATCGCATACACTCACACACACCCCCGATCGCATACACTCACACACACCCCCGATCGCATACACTCACACACACCCCCGATCGCATACACTCACACACACCCGATCGCATACACTCACACACACAGACACTGACGATATTGCACATACGCGCTGATACTCACAACATCCGGGGATATCACATGCTTCTGGCCATGTGATCCTCCCTCAGGTCCTGGAAGCTCACAGCACAGTATCGCCGCCGAGAAGCAAGCGATATCCCAGGATGTTGTGAGTGTGTGGATGCGATGTGATGTGTGTATGTGAGTGAGTGTGATCTGATTTGTGTGTGTGTGTGTGTGTGCTGTTATGTGTGTGTGCTGTTATGTGTCTGTATGTTCTGCAGCTGCAGGACCTTGATGTGTGGATGCGATGTGATGTGTGTGTGAGTGTGAGCCGGTGTACACTGGTAACTATGATACACATCGGGTAACTAAGGGACCTTAGTTACCCGATGTGTATAATGGTTACCAGCTTTCACGGCCTCCGTTAAGATCCCAGCATCGCAAGGTTATGTGTGGCGCTGCCGGGATCCTGACGGAGCCGGTGTAGAAGCAAGCGATATCCCAGCATGTTGTGAGTGTGTGGATGTGATGTGTGAGGTGTGTGTGAGAGTGAGTGTGATCTGATGTGTGTGTACTCACCTGGGAATCGGAGCCCCGTGTCAGTTGGGCCACAGCGAGCGTGCATTGCGTGAGGGGGCGGGGCCTGCAGAGAGCCGGGGCGAGAGGCCAATCCGTGTGGGGGGGCGGGGCCATGGCGAGCCCAGCGGCCAATCAGCTTTGTGTCACCGTAAGGACACAATTTCGGAGCATGACAGACAGACAGACAGATAGACAGACAGACAGACAGACAGACAGACAGAATAAGGCAATTATATATATAGATATATATATATAATATTATATATACATATTCATATATATATATACACACACAGTACAGACCAAAAGTTTGAAAACACCTCATTCAAAGAGTTTCTTTGTTTTCACGACTCTGAAAATTGTAGATTCACATTGAAGGCATCAAAACTATGAATTAACACATGTGGAATGAAATACTTAACTGAAAATATGTCTCATATTCTAGGTTCTTCCAAGTAGCCGCCTTTTGCTTTGATTACTGCTTTGCACACTCTTGGCATTCTCTTGATGAGCTTCAAGAGGTAGTCACCGGAAATGGTTTTCACTTCTCAGGTGTGCCCTGTCAGATTTAATAAGTGGGATTTCTTGCCTTATAAATGGGGTTGGGACCATCAGTTCTGTTGTGCATAAGTCTGGTGGATACACAGTTGATAGTCCTACTGAATAGACTGTTAGAATTTGTATTATGGCAAGAAAAAAGCAGCTAAGTAAAGAAAAACGAGTGGCCATTATTACTTTAAGAGTGCCGTGGCAAAAACCATCAAACGATACAAAAAAACTGGCTCACATGAGGACCGCCCCAGGAAAGGAAGACCAAGAGTCACCTCTGCTGCGGAGGATAAGTTTATCTAAGTCACCAGCCTCAGAAATCGCAGGTTAACAGCAGCTCATATTAGAGACCAGGTCAATGCCACACAGAGTTCTAGCAGCAGACAAATTTCTAGAACAACTGTTAAGAGGAGACTTTGTGCAGCAGGCCTTCATGGTACAATAGCTGCTAGGAAACCACTGCTAAGGACAGGCAAGAAGCAGAAGAGACTTGTTTGGGCTAAAGAACACAAGGAATGGACATTAGACCAGTGGAAATCTGTGCTTTGGTCTGAGGAGTCCAAATTTGAGATCTTTTAATCCAACCACCATGTCTTTGTGTGACGCAGAAAATATGAACGGATGGACTCTACATGTCTGGTTCCCACCATGAAGCATGGAGGAGGAGGTGAGATGGTGTGGGGGTGCTTTGTTGGTGACACTGTTGTGGATTTATTAAAAATTGAAGGCATACAGAACTAGCATCTTGCAGCGGTGTGCTATTCCATCCGATTTGCATTTAGTTGGACCATCATTTATTTTTCAACAGGACAATGACCCCAAACACACCTCCAGGCTGTGTAAGGGCTATTTGTCGAAGAAGGAGAGTGATGGGGTGCTACGCCAGATGACCTGGCCTCCACTGTTACCAGACCTGAACCCAAGGTGAAGGCAAAAGGGACAACAAGTGCTAAGCATCTCTGGGAACACCTTTAAGACTGTTGGAAGACCATTTCAGGTGACTATCTCTTGAAACTCATCAAGAGAATACCAAGAGTGTGCAGAGCAGTAATCAAACCAAAAGGTGGTTACTTTGAAGAACCTAGAATATAACACATATTTTCATATTTTCAGTTATTTCACACTTTTTTATTAAGTATTTCATTCCACATGTGTTAATTCAAAGTTTTGATGCCTTCAATGTGAATCTACAATTTTCATTGTCATGAAAAGAAAACTCTTTGAACGAGGTGTGTCCAAACTTTTGGTCTGTACTATATTTTTAATATATATATATACACACACACATACATACATACATATACATACATACATATACATACATATATATATATATATATATATATATATATATATACATACATACATACATACATACACATATATATACACACACACACACACACACATACATATAATCTGATGTAAAATTTATATCTATTAAAAATCTGCAATAAAAAAAAATAAAATATAAAAGGTGTAAATAAAGAGCAAAAGGAAAAAAAAACAGGAAAGTAGCAAAACAAAATGCAGAAAATAATCAGGAACAAAGGAAGCAGATACTAAGGAACAAGAAAAAAAAAAAGCTGAAAATCCAGAGCAAGGAAAGCAGAAATAAAAAAATCAGGACCAAAAAAAAAACAAAAACAAAAAAAAAGCAGCCAAAATCTACAGTGCTTTGTGAAAGTATTCGGCCTCTTTGAATTTTTCAACCTTTTCCCACATTTCAGGCTTCAAACATAAAGATACAAATTTTAATGTTATGCTGAAGAATCAACAGCAAGTGGGACACGATTGTGAAGTTCAACGAAACTTATTTCTTATTTTAAACTTTTGTAAAAAAAGAATAAACTGAAAATTGCGGCGTGCAATGTTATTTGTCCCCTTTACTTTCAGTGCAGCAAACTCATTCCAGAAGTTCATTGAGGATCTCTGAATGATCCAATGTTGTCCTAAATGACTGATTATGATAAATATAATCCACCTGTGCATAATCAAATCTCCGTATAAATGCACCAGCTCTGTGATAGTCTCAGTGTTCTGTTTAAAGCACAGAGAGCATCATGAAGACCAAAAAACACAACAGGCAGGTACGTGATACTGTGGTAGAGAAGTTTAACCCCTTCACGACCATGGACGGATCTTTCCGTCATGGATCGTGCCCCGGTAAGCCCCGCCCCCTGCGGGCAGGCGGCGTGGATCGGCACACATATCAGCTGTTTTCAACAGCTGACATGTGTGCCTACATGTTCCGAGTGGAATCGCATTCCACACCCGGAACATTAACCCCTTAGATCTCGCTGCCAAAGTCTGGCAGCGAGATCTATATGAGCGCGGCCATGTTTTTTACTTATCGCCGCCCCCTCCAGACGTCACGTGAGTGATAACGTGACGTTCGGTGGTTGCCATCGTAGCACAGGGTCATGTGATGACGCCTGCTGCTAAGAAGTTTCACTTTCCTTTTTCCTCGGCACGGAGCAGAGGAAAAAAGAAAGTGACTATTTCTGCTGTTTACAGCGGTATAGCTGTGATCAGCAGATAGCGATCAGCAATCGGATTGCTGATCGCTATAGCCCCCTAGGGGGACTAGTAAAATAAAATAAAAAAAGTAAAAACAAAGTTATAAAAAATTAAAAAAAAAAAAAACAAAAAACCTAAAAGTTCAAATCACCCCCCTTTCCCCCCCACTGAAAATTAAAGGGTTAAAAAAAAATAAATATACACATATTTGGTATCGCCGCGTTCAGAAATGCCCGATCTATAAAAATATAAAATCAATTAATCTGATTGATAAACGGCGTAGTGGCAAAAAAATTCCAAACGCCAAAATTAAGTTTTTTGGTCGCCGCAAGTTTTACGCAAAATGCAATAACAGGCGATCAAAACGTAGCATCTGCGCAAAAATGCTACCATTGGAAACATCAGCTCGAGACGCAAAAAATAAGCCGTCACTGAGCCATAGATCCCAAAAAATGAGAACTCTACGGGTTTCAGAAAATGGCGCAAAACGTACGCCACTTTTATTGGACAAGCTTGTGAATTTTTGTTAACCCCTTAGATACAAGTAAACCTATACATGTTTGGTGTCTACAAACTCGCACCGACCTCAGGCATCATACCCACACATCAGTTTTACCATATAGTGAACACCGTGAATAAAACATCCCAAAAACTATTGTGCCATCACACTTTTTTTGCAATTTTTCCACACTTGGAATTTTTTTGCTGCTTTTCAGTACACCATATGGTAAAACTTATGGCTTCATTTAAAAGTACAACTTGTCCCGCAAAAAACAAGCCCTCATATGGCAAGATTGACGGAAAAATAAAAAAGTTACGGCTCTCGGAAGAAGGGGAGCAAAAAACAAAAACGCAAAAACGGAAAGTGCCCCGGGGCTGAAGGGGTTAAAACCAAATTTGCTTACAAAAAGATTTCCACAACTTTAAACATCCCAAGAAGCACTGTGCAAATGATCATATTGAAATGGAAGGAGTTTACCACTGCAAATTTGAATTTACCACTGCAAATCTACCAAGACCCAGCCGTCTCTCAAAAATGTCATCTCAAACAAGGAGAAGACTGATCAGAGATGCAGCCAAGAGGCCCATGATCACTCTGGAAGAACTGCAGAGATCTACAGCTGAGGTGGGAGAGATTGTCCATAGGACAACAATCAGTCGTACACTGCACAAATCTGGCCTTTATGTTAGAGTGGCAAGAAGAAAGCCATTTCTCAAAGATATCCAAAAAAAGTGTAGTTTGCCACAAACCACCTTTGAGACACACCAAATATATGGAAGAATGTGCTCAGGTCAGATGAAACCAAAATCAAACTTTTTGGGTAGAATGCCAAACAATATGCTTATACCAGACAGCAGGAGAAAAGCAGGTTTAAGTACCACACAGGAGTCCAGATGATGTTAGTAAAATTATTCCCTTTATTTTCACAGGTCTACGCGTTTCGAGGACATGTCCGTCCTCTTCCTCAGGACAATGTACAGAGAATCCTATAGCAGAGAGGGGGCCGTAGGCTCCCATATATATGTTACAAACAAGCCACATATTCACTATTTGCGTCATCATCCTCCTCGTGACTCATGGACACGTGAGGGAGTGGATAAAGTTCTGAATGTTGAAAAAAAGGAGAAAAAAGAAGAAAAAAAAGAAAAGAGAAGAAAAAAAAAAGTGAAAAAAGGAGAAAGGACAAGAAAAGGGAAAAAATGCCGTGATGGGACTATACTGATGGAAGGCAATCATGTGAAAAAATATATATATAAAAAAAATGTGGTGGTGGATAAAAAGAAAAATTGGGATAATGAGCAGACATAATAGAAAAAAATGATATGTAAATATGTATGTGAGTGTTTATAAAATAAATAAATGATCGAGTGAATAAACAAGGTTTGGTGATTGATTATATTATAGATATTTGTATGTATTTGTATTGCCCTGCTTGAAATAGAAGCAAGGAAAAGGATTTATTTAAATTCAATTGAACTCTTGCCATAATATGGGTAGCAGCAAGGGAAGTGTGGAAATGCTGTGATAAATGGACAAATGCAGACATGTAGTGAAGAAAACACAGTGAGGGAAAAAAAAAAATTACGGAGCGGTGACAACCCGCAGGGAGGGTTACTAGAGGTTGACAGCGTGGGAAAAAGGAGTGTGCGCCTGCGCGAAGGGTGAACTGAGGTGAAAGCTTTGTCAGACGAGTGAAAAGTGCCTGCGCAGATAGGTAACTGGAGGTTACTACCGTGAGAATTAAATGTCAAAATGCTAGCGTGCAGGGGGAATAAAAGCCGTGTCAGCGGCTGGGGGAAGTAGATGTAATTAGGAGTGTAAAAATTTAGAAAACAACGAGAAAAAAAAAGGGGATTTTTAAGCAAAATAGGCAAGGTTAAGAGAGAAAAAAAAAATCTAAATATGTGGTGGTGGATGAAAAGAAAATTGGAAAAATGAGCAGACATGGTAGAAAAAGATGATATGTAAATATGTATGTGAATGTTTATAAGATAAAAGGAAAAAATAATAGAATAATAAAATAAACGATCGAGTGAATAAACAAGGTTTGGTGGTCATTTATATTATGGATATTTGTATTGCCCTGCTTAAAAAGAAACAAGGAAAGGGGATTTAAATTCAATTAAACCCTTGCCATAATATGGGTGGAAGCAAGGGAAGTGTGAAAGTGTGGAAATGCTGTGATAAAACGGAAAAATGCAAACATGTAGTGAAGAAACACGATTGGGAAAAAGGAACAGAACGGGAGCGATGACAACCTACAGGGAGGGTTATTGGAGGTTGACAGCGTGGGAAAAAAAAAGTGTGCGCCTGCGCAAGGGATGAACTAAGGTGAAAGCTGTGTCAGACCGGAGAGAAAAGCGCATGCACAAATGGGTAACTGGAGGTTGCTACCGTGGGAAAAAATGTCAAGATGCTAGCGTGCAGGGGGCATAAAGGCCGTGTCAGCGGCTGGGGAAGTATAACTAATTAGAAGTGTGAAATTTAGAAAACAACGGGAAAAAGGGATTTAAAAGAAAATAGGCAAGGTTAAGTTAAAAAAATGAAACCTGAAAGGTTAACGATAGCGAGGACTGGAGAAAAAGAAATAAAATCAATAGAGGCTACACCTCTATATGATAGGCTCAGGAGATATGGTGATGATGTAAATATGTAAAATCCCGAAAAAATAGGGAAGGGGAGGGAAGGAGAAACAGCAATTTTAATAGATAAAAACAGTAAATCAGGCATAAAAATGGGGATAAAAGTCCAAGGGGAAAAAACATTAAAAATGGTTATACAAATTATTATAAGAATTATTAACAATGTACATGCATAAGCCAATAATGAAAGGGCAACTGTTATGCCTGCATGGCCTATGCATACAGTGCCCGGGTTCTGTGGGTACCAGGACAGTAAAAAAATAAGTAACTTAGTATTCCAGACACTTTTAGGATGGCAGAAAAAGTGTCAGCTCTTTGGGCAAATAAAATAGCGTGTCAAAACTGGGCAGGTGGGTACAGTTCCCAGGTTCTGTGGGTACCAGGACAGGAAAGGAATACTAAGTTACTATTCCAGACACTTTTAGGATGGCAGAAAAGTGTCAGCTCTTTAGGCAAATAAAATTGCATGGCAAAACTGGGTAGGTGGGTACAGTGCCCGGGTTCTGTGGGTACCAAGGACAGGAAAGGAAGCCTCACTTTCTATCCCTCCTAATGATGAAATGCAGCAAGGAATTGGCTATTAACTCCTGGAAATCAGCCCTAAAAAGGGCTGAAATAACCATCAGTCCCTAATCCCTACAGCGCTGTGAAGCTTGCACTATGTCTATAGCGCACACAGCAGGATCGGCGGCAGCACCGTGAGCGGTGACTGTCACCCAAACGCACAAAGGAGATAATGGCGGCAACAGGAAAAATGGCCGTATTTTATAAGGCAAGGACATGTGACATTCACAGCCTACGACACATGCCCTTGCTTGTCTGGCAAAAATGCACTTAGCTGTGTGTGTGTGTGTCTGTGATTGGCTGACATCCTGGCCCGCCCCCACTGCACGCGCGCTTAGGAAAAAAAAAAAAAAAAATGGCGATCGGCATTCTCTCAGCAGTGCACCACAGATCTAAACTGCGTCCCCCTGCACATTAGACGCTGAAATTTGATAATAGCATGAATCACAGTGACTCACACTATTACATTGAAAAGCCAGCTAGTAACTAGCTAGGCTTTTTGCTGATCGAACCGTTATCGAACGTAACTCGAGCTATCGAGCTTTTAGCAAAAAGCTCGCATTTGAGTTCGATCTCGAGCACCCCCAAAAATCACTCGAACATGAAATTGGCGAACCTCGCTTAACTATCTGAGACCTTAGTGAGGAGTTTAATGAACTCACCTGAGGACAGATTACCTGCAAACACAGGTGGAGGACCATGGGAACCTTCATCTGTGACCACAAATAACCCGAGTGACATCGACGCTCATTCAATTCCCTATGGTGAGTTTAAGGGTAAAATGTATTTGCTCAGACAACAACTTTTTTTCTTTTTTTTTTACATTAAAGTAAAATCATGAGTGATAGACTCTGCTATGAGGTTACAGCAGCAACAAAGTAAAACAAAAAAAAGCATTTGATTTGATTTTGTCAAATCAGAAATCCTGAATCACGACATCACAAAGGGTTTCAGAGCTGTTGCCAAATAGGGTGTCTCCCGTGGTAATGACCCGCCCCAGGGCCATGGGGTACTAGATTCCGAGTGTTGGTTAATGGGATTATGTCACGGGGGCCTGTGCCCGGTTCCGTGGCCCTGGTGGTCGCTGAAAGTCAGTAAATAATAAAAATTAAAAAAAAAAAATATAAAAGTTTTTTGTGACGTCACCTACGGTTCCAGTATGGTTACTGGGGCTGCAGGTCAGACCTCTGGGGTGATGGTTAGGCAGCCAGTTGTTTACGCTTCCCGTAGGTGAAGCAGGATCCCCAGGGCAGTTTTATTATTACACAGATATGGCGGTTTTATTTCACAGCCTTTTCAACTGTCACTTTAGTGCAGCAGCCTATGGCTCCTCAGATGAAGAATAAAGTGTGTCACACCAATTCATTAACTCTGACCAGGTTTTACTTGCAGGTGTTATTAAAAATGGGTTCACAGTTTCTGATGTGACAGTTTTTGGGTAATCTGGGAACAGTTCAGGATCTCTGCACCAGGTTAGTTGTGAGGCCTCCCTGCTGCGCTATGTCTCTCCTTCATACTAGGCTGCCTGTAGCTATACCTCTCTCACTTTCTTCACCTGTATGAAAGGCGGCGGGAGCTTCTCTAAGGGGCACTGCTGTACTCACTGCCGTCCCTAAGCTCTGTGGTAGCAGCTTTGCCTTCAGGTGCTGCTTCTGCCAGGAGATCTGGTGTCTCCCTGGCCTCCGGTCTTTATTGCTGGGTAGATTAGATCCCTCACAAACTCGGACGCCGGTGTCCGGTAATCAGCTCTGTTCCTTGGGGATGAACCGATCTGGCTCCACCTCCCCCGGTCACTCCTCTTTTGCCTCACTCCTGATCCCTCAGGCGGTCACACAGTTACTCGTACGGGCTAAGCACAGCCCTCTCCATTTGATGTCTTCACTCACTCTCTGCTCGCACAGTCTCCTTTTCGCCAACTGTCAACTGTCTCTCTGACTCCGCCTCCAAACCTGGATTTCAAAGGGGACCTCACCTGAACTCGACTTGTAGAGCTCCCCCTCCAGGCTTGGAGTGGAAATGTTTTATGTGGGATTACCTGATGTGGAGATCCTTCCCTGCCCCAGGTACAGGTATATTTGTGCCAACTGTACCCTGGGGGTGCCACAGTAACGTCCTTTACCCCAGTCTGAGTCAGAATACAAACTCTACATCTACTTGATTGAGCTATCTGGGTTTATTTAAAAAATGTGCCGTTGCCAAATGCAGGGTTTGTACATTTACTTTAAATAGAAAAACCTCCTTTCTGCTTCCCACAGGTAATGAACGATGTATAAATTCTTTTATTAATTGTAGCACAAATCATGTTGTAAACTGTATCATCTGCACGTCTTGCAATATGAATTATGTGGGATGCACAATAAGGAAACAAAATACCCATCTCAGAGCTCCTTAACAACATTGGCAGTGGAAATTCCTCGTATCCTGGGGCAGTGAAACATTTTGTCACTATTCACAATAAAGATACTAATTTTTTTAATTCGCTCACCATAGAGAAAGTCACCTGTCCTCAAAGAGGAGGAAACTGGCAAAAGCAAGTAACCCTTCATGAAGTATTCCTAGTCCTAACTTTGTAATGCAAATTTTCCAAAAGGTATGAATTTTAAAAATGACTTGTATTACATTTATTAAAGCAATGCACAGATATTGGTATAATTTTGTATATTACTGTCATCTTGATACATTAAAGAAGTTGTCCAGTTACCAAAACTGTTTTTTTTTTCTGATAATTCATGTTAATATGTGCCTCTCCACACATCTATTATGTTTTTTCAGCAATATTACCTTTTAGGCTGGTTTCACACTACGTTTATTTAACATCCGTCCATAACGTTTTTTTAGCAGAAAAACGGATCCAGTGCAAATGCGTTTTCACTTCAATGCATTTGCAATGGACTTGCGTTAACATGCGTTCACCTGCGTTTGCATGCGTTATAGTGAGGATCCAGCGACTTGCAGTTTTTTAACATCTTTCAAAAACGCTACTTGTAGCGTTTTTGAGCTGCGTCCAAATACTGCATGTCACCGGATCCTGACTAAACAGCACGCAAACGCAGGTGAACGCTGGCGTGCTGATAGACAGGATCCTGCTTGCTCTACTGAGCATGCACAGAACCAGTCTCGCGTGATCTGTCTCTCTCTCCTCCTCCCTCCCTCACCCTCTCTGTCTTTCCCCCTTCCTCCCCTCCCTCTCTCTCCCACCTGAGAGCTGCGGACACTCGTAACCAAGGTAAATATCGGGTAACCACTTATCTTAGTTACCCGATGTTTACGTTGGTTACGTGTGCAGACAGCCCTGCTCCTAGCAGCTGCAGACACTCGTAACCAAGATAAATATCGGGTATCCAAGCCCGATGTTTACCTTGGTTACCAGCGTCTGCAGCTGTCAGAAGCCGGCTCCCAGTCTAGTTCCCCTCACTCCCGATCACATGACTCCAATGCCCGCCCCTAAACATCCAGTGACAGGATCCTGCATAACATAACATAAATAACAGATGCGTTTGCATGCGTTTTTTGCTGTAAAAGCAGGATCCGCTTTTGCAGCAAAAAAACGTTCCTGACGCATGTTAAATAAACGTAGTGTGAAACCAGCCTTATTGTGCTCTAGCAGCACATCCTAATTTTCTGGCTCCAGCTCTGATGGGGTTAATCTCTCTTCTGACTTCCTGGGTTCAGTTCCTACAACTCCCATAATTCCTTGTGGCTCTAGGGCTGTATCTAAAGGCCCCGTCACAGTAAGCAACATCGCTAGCAACATCGCTGCTAACGAACAACTTTTGTGACGTTGCTAGCGATGTTGCTGTGTGTGACATCCAGCAACAACCTGGCCCCTGCTGTGAGGTCGTTGGTTGTTGCTGAATGTCCTGGGCCATTTTTTAGTTGTTGCTCTCCTGCTGTGAAGCACAGATCGCTGTGTGTGACAGCGAGACAGCAACAACTAAATGTGCAGGCAGCAGGAGTCGGCTTCTGCGGAGGCTGGTAACCAATGTAAACATCGGGTAACCAAGAAGCCCTGTCCTTGGTTACCCGATATTTACCTTTGCTACCAGCCTCCGCCGCTCTCACTGTCAGTTCCGGCTCCTGCTCTGTGCACATGTAGCTGCAGGACACATCGGGTTAATTAACCCGATGTGTGCTGTAGCTAGGAGAGCAGGGAGCCAGCGCTAAGCAGTGTGCGCTGCTCCCTGCTCTGTGCACATGTAGCTGCAGGACACATCGGGTAATTAACCCGATGTGTGCTGTAAGTAGGAGAGCAGGGAGCCAGCGCTAAGCGGTGTGCGCTGCTCCCTGCTATGTGCACATGTAGCTGCAGCACACATCGGGTAATTAACCCGATGTGTGCTGTAACTAGGAGAGCAGGGAGCCAGCGCTCAGTGTGCGCTGCTCCCTGTTCTCTGCACGTGTAGCTCCGTGCACTGGTAACCAAGGTAAATATCGGGTTGGTTACCCGATATTTACCTTAGTTACCAAGCGCAGCATCTTCCACGCGGCGCTGGGGGCTGGTCACTGGTTGCTGGTGAGCTCACCAGCAACTCGTGTAGCGATGCTCCAGCGATCCCTGCCAGGTCAGGTTGCTGGTGGGATCGCTGGAGTGTCGCAGTGTGACATCTCACCAGCAACCTCCTAGCAACTTACCAGCGATCCCTATCGTTGTTGGGATCGCTGGTAAGTTGCTTAGTGTGACTGGACCTTTACACAACCTCTTTATCTAACACAACCACTCACACCAACTCAGCCCTCCTCTCCACCGACAGACAAAAGACTCCTCCCTGCCTCTTCCCAGTGAGGATGCAGAGGGACAATCACAGCAGAGACAGCAGAAGCTCCAGCTCTGCACAACCAGGGGAAGAAAGCGTCTATCTTCTGCTTGTTCTCATATAGTTCATAGTGTGTGTGTGTGTGTGTGTGTGTGTGTGTGTGTGTGTGTGTGTGTGTGTGTACAGAAATGAGTATTAGCTGGCGCAACATGTGAAAAAAATAATTGGGGAAAAAAAAAAGAAGGGGTCATGAGATTGCTTTTCTTCCCCTCTTGCCTAGTCTGTGTGTCATCCGTATCATATGTGTGGCATGCATTTTGCGGGCTTCTTTCACATCAGCGTTTTTTTGCTTGTAGGCAATAAACCGCAAACCGCATATGACCGGATCCTGTGGATTAAATGTGCAATGCATGCAACCGTTATTTTACCGGATCCTTCTGCAGCGGGACACAGAATTTATCGGCTGCCACTAGAGTCAGCTGACTCCTGATCTCACAGCCCGCACACGCTGCGATGGATACAGGTTAACAGCAGTCACTGCCTGCTGCCGATCACATGTGACAGTGTGCGGGCTGTGTGGTCAGGAGTTCAGCTGAGTTCAGATCAGCTGACTCCAGTGTCGGCCGATTAGGCTGGGGCCATATTGGGGATTACTGCGATCCCCTCGCATGACACTCGGCTCATGCTGGCAGTACAGTAGAGCCGAGTGTCATGCGTACGTCACTGCAACTGAGGTCTGACTGTGCGAGTGGACCTCAGCTGCGGGGGGCAGTCCGGCACTCAGGAAAGGAGGGCCAGTGCTGCGGAGGGGCGGGCCATCACTGAGGAGGGGTTGGAGGGATTTCTCTCCCTCTCTCCTCTGTAGTCGGCTATTGCGATTCTCGCTCTGCACTCGCGGTACACCGATGTACCGCAAGTGCAGTGCGATTTTTCTCTCACCCCATACACTTGAATGGGTAAAAGAGAGTCTTGCATTACAATTGCAACATGCTGCGATTGTTTTCTCAGTCCGATTTAGGGCTGAGAAAATAATTGCTCATGTGCGCTGATACACAGGCTAATATTGGTCCGAATGAAATGTGATGTTTTATCGCACTCCACTCGCACCGCTTTTCTCGTCGTGTGGCGTAGGCCTTACTTGTTCTGTAATTCCCCTGCATCCATCGCAGTGTGTGCGGGCTGGAGTTCAGCTGAGTTCAGATCAGCTGACTCCAGTGCTGGACTGAACTCAGGTGACCTCAGAGGCCGCACACGCTGCGATGGATGCAGGCGGACACAGAACAAGTAATCGGCCGACACTGGAGTCATCTGATTACTTGTTCTGCTGGCGCTGTGGTCAGGAGTAGGCATGAGCGAGCAGTAAAATGCTCTGGTGCTCGATGGGCAAAGCCCATGTCGATGTTTTTTTTCTTTGTTTGTTTTTTTAATTCATTTTAAAAAAAAAACAACAAAAAAACACATAACCCTAGGGTTAGGGGTAAAAAAAAAAAAAAAAAAAAAAAAAAAAAGTGTGGGCTCCTGCTGCATTTTCTATTGCTAAGGGTAATCCAAGCAGCTACTAGCTGCTAATCCCCGCTGCTTGGTGTTACCTTCACTGGCAATGGAAAATCCAGAGAAGATTTTTTTTTAATAAACGTTTTTGCTTAAAAACTTTAAAAAAATGACGTGGGCTTAGCCATGTTTTTTTGTACGCTAGGCAGGTACAGCAGGCAGGTACGGGCTGCCCCCAACCCCCAGATGCCTATTTGTACCCGGCTGGTAACCAAAAATATAGGGAAGCCTTTTTTTTTTTTTTTTTAAATTATTTCATGAATTTCATGAAATTAAAAAAAAAAAAAAAAAAAAAAAAAAAAAAAGGGACGTGGGCTTTCCTTTTTATTTTGTGCCAGCCAGGTACAACTAGGCAGCTGGGGATTGGAATCCGCAGTGCAGAATGGCCAAAGCTTTCTGCCCCCCCCGCTGCGAATTGCAGTCCACAGCCGCCCCAGAAAATGGCGCTTTCATAGAAGCGCCATCTTCTGGCACTGTATCCAACTCTTCCAGTGGCTCTGGTGGCAGGTGGCACGCTGGGTAATAAGGGGTTAATACCAGCTATGTTTTACCAGCTGGTATAAAGCCAGAGATTCTTGATGTCAGGCCAAGTTTGACCCGGCCATTAAGAATCTCCAATAAAGGGTTAAAACAAAAAAAAAAAAAGACACGGAGAAACGGAGAAAAATACTTTATTGGAAATAAATACACAGACACATTAGGGACTCCATCTTTATTACTCCCTCTCACCCCTCCACGATCGAGCGATTTCTGTACTGACCATGCCAGGAGAGAGAGAGGGAGGGAAAAAGAGAGAGAGAGGGAGGGAGGGAGGGAGGGAGAAAGGGAGGGGGGGAGGGGGAGGGGGAGAAAGAGAGAGAGAGAGAGAGAGAGAGAGAGAGAGAGAGAGAGAAAAAAGAGCGAGAGGGAGGGAGAAAGAGAGGAAGGGAGAAAGAGGGAGAGAGGGAGGGAAAAAGCGAGCGAGAGAGGGAAAAAGAGGGGGAGGGAAAAAGAGCGAGAGAGGGAGGAAAAAAGCGAGCGAGAGAGGGAAAAAGAGGGGGAGGGAAAAAGAGCGAGAGAGGGAGGGAAAAGAGAGAGAGAGGGGGAAAAAGAGGGGGAGGGAAAAAGAGCGCGAGAGAGGGAGGGAAAGAGCGAGAGAGGGAGAGGTGGAGGGAAAAAAAGAGAGGGAGGGAAAAAAAAAGAGGGAGGGAAAAAGCGAGAGAGGGAGGGAAAAGAGAGAGAGGGAGGGAAAAGAGAGAGTGAGGATAAAGAGAGCGTGAGGGAAAAGAGAGCGTGAGGGAAAAGAGAGCGTGAGGGAAAAGAGAGAGCGTGAGGGAATAGAGAGAGCGCGAGGGAATAGAGAGCGTGAGGGAATAGAGATAGGGAGGGAAAAGAGAGGGAGGGAAAAGAGAGTGAGGGAAAAGAGAGTGAGGGAAAAGAGAGGGAGGGAAAAGAGAGAGGGAGGGAAAAAAGAGAGGGAGGGAAAAGAGGGAGGGAAAAGAGGGAGGGAGGGAGGGAAAAGAGGGAAAAGAGGGGGAGAGGGAAAAGAGGGGGAGAGGGAAAAAAGGGGGAGAGAAGAGAGGGGGGAGAGAAAGGGGGGAGAGAAGAGAGGGTGGGTGGAGAGGTGGACTGTCACCAACTTTCTACACTCTGTGACTTGTTGTGCAGGTGACAGAGTGCAGACAGTTGATCCCATGCAGCAGGACAGGTGACAGACCAGAGTGGTGACATGCTCTGCTCTGACACATGCGGTGCTGCATGTCACCAGCTTGTCAGTGTCTTGCTGCATCCTGTAGTGCTGGTGGGAGGAGCGCACATGATCACACCGCCCGTTCTCCTGACATCGGAGCAGAGCGGACTGGTGGAGAGTAAGATCAGTACTTACGTGACGGGGGGGGGGGGGATTTCAGCTGAAGAAACCCCCCCATGTATTCCACACTGGCGCCCCGTGCCTCACCAATCTGCCGGACGCTCAGCCCTCTTCACCGCTCCACACTGGCGTCCGCCCTTCGATGCTGGGCTGTGACGTGCGGTAGTCACCGCCCACAGCCCAGTCAATCACTGAGTGGCGGCAGCATCCTCTGACGTAAGCGTCAAGTTTGAGAGCCCAGAATTGACGGGACGTAAGAGGATACTAGCGGCCGCAGCACCAGGGGGTCATGTGACCGGCACTGAGCATGCAGGATAGCGCCGTTCAGAGGCAGAAGTGCAAATAGAGGCCAATGCAGAACACGCCTATAATGGTAAGTTACACTCCGAGAGAAAATAAAAAAAATGGGTGAACCACCCCTTTAACAATAATGTTTTGGTCTGTTTTTTTTGAGTTTCAGAGTTTTTGCTGCTTTTCTTGTTCCAGATTGTTTTGTTAATATATATATATTATATATATACACACACACACACACACACACACACACACACACACACACACCCTTTTATTGCAAATTTTCCATAGATATGCATTTCATATCACACACATACGTTATATATTCATGACACATAATATGGACATGTACATCATACAGGTTTTTGTATTTATGTGGTCCAGTTATTTAGATGGTATTTTGTTTTCTGTTATATGTGGATTCTGTTAGCATTCCTGGATTTGTCAACATTTGATCAATGTGGACATATATATGCTTTAAATACTGCTCCTTCTCCATTTTGCTTTGTATTAGTATGATTAAGGGTATCTACGTACATCAGAAACGCATCAGGTTCCTACAGTTTTTTTTAAATATGTTTTTGTAATAAAATAATATATCTATCCTGGATTAGATGTGCCGAAACTTTTTTCATTTTCTGCTTCGCTGCAGCCACTTCAGCTTTGACGCCACCTACCATGGCTAAAGCATGTTTGATTCAATCATATGTTGAACCTGCTCACTCCTATCAAATAATGCCAAGTGTTTACATACAAACTTTAAAATGGTAAAGTGGTTGATAAGGTACATACTGTCTACTGTACTGCTAATGACTACCACAGCATCTGTAAAGTGTATTCACAACATAAGAGTATGTGCATACAGAATTATATTCAAGCAAATTCCGCATGAAAAGCACAGCAAAAGTGTGCCCTACACCGTGAACCTTTGTGCACCTGTTCTGTCTTATGTCATATCTTTACTTGGGGTTAGAAATCCAGCAGGAGATAAAACTAGTGACATACCCATTCTTTGGGTGGCTTCTCACTCTCTAAAGAAAAAAAGACAGTGGAGGAGCAGCATTTTAAATACGGGTGAAGCCATTTCAGGAAAGTAACTTTCTCTGTATTCCTAAAGTGGCCTCTCCATTCTCTGAAGACACTGCGTTCACATAGCCTAATGCTGGTTTCACACTTCTGTGAAACGGAATCCGATCAGAGCATTGTCTATGAGACAATTAGCGAAGATATTATGACCTAAGCACAGACTGTGCTTCACAAACATCATTAAATTAGCATCAATCTATTGGTAGCTGTAGTGTAACCAAAAGGTAAAACAGTCCCAAACTGCAAGCTATGATATTTTTATGTGTTCTCAGACGTGTATTTTATGTGTTGTAGTTTTTTTTAATTAAGACGTTAAAGTGTAACAGTCATTTTAATTTTTGTTTCATAAATCACTAACACACAGGACAATAAGCAACTTTGTAATATACAGTCATATGAAAAAGTTTGGGCACCCCTATTAATGTTAACCTTTTTTCTTTATAACAATTTGGGTTTTTGCAACAGCTATTTCAGTTTCATATATCTAAGAACTGATAGACTGAGTAATATTTCCGGATTTAAATGAGGTTTATTGTACTAACAGAAAATGTGCAATCCGCATTTAAACAAAATTTGACCGCTGCAAAAGTATGGGCACCTCAACATAAAAGTGACATTAATATTTTGTAGACCCTCCTTTTGCAAAAATAACAGCCTCTAGTCGCTTCCTGTAGCTTTTAATGAGTTCCTGGATGAAGGTATATTTGATCATCCCGGTTTACAAAACAATTCCAGTTCAGTTACGTTTGATGGTCGCCGAGCTTGGACAGCCCACTTCAAATCATCCCACAGATTTTCAATGATATTCAGGTCTGGGGACTGGGATGGCCATTCCAGAACATTGTAATTGTTCCTCTGCATGAATGCCTAAGTAGATATGGAGCGGTGTTTTGGATCATTGTCTTGCTGAAATATCCATCCCCTTCGTAACTTCAACTTCGTCACGGATTCTTGCACATTATTGTCAAGAATCTGCCGATACTGAGTTGAATCCATGCGACCCTCAAATTTAACAAGATTCCCGGTGCCGGCATTGGCCACACAGCCCCAAAGCCCCACCAAATTTTACTGTGGGTAGCAAGTGCTTTTCTTGGAATGCCATGTTTTTTTGCCTTCATGCATAATGCCTTTTTGTATGACCAAACAACTCAATCTTTGTTTCATCAGTCCACAGGACCTTCTTCCAAAATGTAACTGGCTTGTCCAAATGTGCCTTTGCATACCTCAGGCAACTCTCTGGCGTGCTTGCAGAAACGGCTTCTTTCGCATCACTCTCCCATACAGCTTCTCCTTGTGCAACGTGCGCTGTATTGTTGACCGATGCACAGTGACACCATCTGCAGCAATATGAAGCTGCAGGTCTTTCGAGGTGGTCTGTGGATTGTCCTTGACTGTTCTCACCATTCTTCTCTGCCTTTCTGATATTTTTCTTGGCCTCTAACTTCTGGGCTTAACAAGAACTGTACCTGTGTTCTTCCATTTCCTTACTATGTTCCTCACAGTGGAAACTGACAGTTTACATCTCTGAGACAACTTTTTGTATCCTTCCCCTGAACAACTATGTTGAATCTTTGTTTTCAGATCATTTGAGAGTTGTTTTGAGGAGCCCATGATTCCACTCTTCATAGGAGATTCAAATAGGAGAACAACTTGCAAGTGGCCACCTTAAATACCTTTTCTCATGATTGGATACACCTGCCTATGAAGTTCAAAGCTGAATGAGGTTACAAATCCCATTTAGTGCTTCAGTAAGGGGTACTTTACACTATCGCTAGCGATGTCGCAGTGTGTAAAGTACCCTTAAGTCAGTAAAAAGTAGTTAGGAGTGTTCAAATCAAGAAATTGATAAGGGTGCCCATACTTTTGCACCGGTCAAATTTTGTTTAAATGCAGATAGCACATTTTCTGTTAGTACAATAAACCTCATTTCAATCCAGAAATATTACTCAGTCCATCGGTTATTAGATATATGAAACTGAAATAGCTGTTGCAAAAACCCAAATTGTTATTAAGAAAAAAGGTTAACATTAATAGGGGTGCCCAAACTTTTTCATATGACTGTATCTTATCAGATAAATTTGCTTTTTTCATCCTCCTGGACTGATCTTTCATTCAAAAAATTCTCAATTCCCCAGTAAAAATCAATCTTCAGTGAATACAGACATTCCCATTAGGCCAGCGTCATACTGGCATGTGACTCGCACGAGTGCAATGAAAGAAAATCTTGCATTGCACTCTGCTATAAATGGAGAAAATGCTGCAGCTCACATCTGTGAGGTTTTTTTCCAACTCAAATCAGACTGCAGAAAAAAATTGCACAATGCCACGATTGTCTGCGAGTCTTTCATCACTCGCACCCATACAAGTCTATGGGTGCAAGTGAAACATTAGACTGCACTCGGATGACATCAAAGTGCAGTGCGATCTATGCACAGGCTGACAATGAAAGACAAGGTGAAATCACTTTCTCCCTTTCCTACGCAGCTGTGATCTGACACTTGGCTCACACTCACACCAGAGCGGGAGCCCGAGGATCATTAGCATATCGCATCAGATGCCATACGCAAAGATGGCAGATGGCTGGGAGTTGCTACTGACAAGTTTCCTATGGAGAAGGGGGGGGGAGAGGGAGAGGAATTTGCATTTTTTGGTGCAATTAAAATAAATCGCTTAGGGGAGGAAATTGGAGGAAGGTTCTTCTCAAAAATGAAGCTTTATGGATTATGCAACTAAACACAAAACCCCATGGTCATAATTATCAATTTAAATTATATATATATATATTGATGTAATGTTAGTGATGTTTTTTATATATATATATATATATATATATATATATATATATATAAACCACAAGGGGGAGGGACTTGGAGGAGGAACCTTTTCAAAAATGATTTTTTTTATAGATCATGTGACCAAACCTTAGCGCGCCCCCCCCAACCCTCATGGTTTAAATCAACGCAGAAAAAAGTTTGTTTTTATTTGTTTTTCAGTTTGTTGGGGTTTCTGGCAATTAAAATAAAGAAACAGCATAGGGCAAGTAATTGTAGGAGCGTCCTTTCCAAAAAATGACGTTTTATAGATCCTATTACCAAACATTAAATCCCCACATGGTTTAAATTATCGCTACAACAGGTTTTTTTGTCAAAATGAATTTCGTGTGCATCTGTTATATAGGCAGAATTATGTAAATCTTGACTCCATTGGTATATGTATAATTTGTTTATGGAAAGAGATTATATATATATAATATAGTCTATGACGTTCCCTGAGTCACATGTAGATGTGACAGTGCGGATTCCTTTACCGGACACACACACACACACACACACACACACACACACACACACACACACACACACACACCCCTTTATATATAAGGTTAGTTCTGCTACTCTTGTTCTTAACCTTATGTCCTTCACATGTGTTCCTTCTTGTCTAATTGTGGGACATGACCTCAATGAGGGGCGTGGTATATGTTTTTTAAGTGTTTCTGCAGTAAAGTTTGCATATGTTACAATTAAGGCTTTACGACGAAATGCGTCGACATGCTATCCTGCTCCCTATTATGTTATTTTAAAATGGATAAAGAAAAAGGAATTTTTTTTTATCAAAGGATTTCAGCCATAAAGTATTTTTTTACTTGGACTTCTATATTACTCAGCCGACGGGTGGCTGCATCCAAACTGATTAGTGGACTGAAATTATATTCTCACGGTTAGTATATTTACCATATTTTTCAGATTATAAAATGCACTTTTCCTCTCAAAAATTTGGGAGGAAAATGAGGGGTGCATCTTAAAATACGAATATAGCTTACTGGAAGGTGGAGAATTGGCAGCGGGCTGTCTGCACGGGCAGCCAGGTGCCTGTCGTTATGGGCAGCCAGGTGCCTGTCTGTGTGTGCCGGCAGCCAGCTGCCTCTCTGTGCGGGTGGCCTGCTGGCTGCCACTCTGTGCGGGCGCCAGCTGGCTGTGCAGACTGCCGTGGCTGTGCTGGCAGCGGTGGCTGTAAGGTGGGTGTCCCAGATGGTTTGTCCATGGTCCGGGCTTCAAATGATGGCGCCTGGAGACAGCACATGCGCAGATGCAGCTCTTGGATGAGAGCGCCATTTCTTTAAAGCCCAGACCACCACCAGACCATCTAGGCCATTTGGTACACCGGCCTGCTCCAACACACAACCACTGCAGCTTCCACTGTCAGCACTGACCCGCCACCAGCACTGACCCGCCGCCGCTGCCAGCACAGCCTCTGCCTCCTGTGATCTTGCTCAACCACCGCTGCCGCCCCCCTCCGGTAATACAACACTGGAGTATAAAAAGGACCCCATTTTTGTTTACCTTATTTTATCTTTAAATTTGGGGTGCGTCTTATAATCCGGTGCGTCTTATAAAACAAAAAATATGGGATATATTTTCTGTACATGTCTGTTAATGAAAACCCAAAAGTCATTATCTAAAAAAATTAGATCATCTAATCATCATTTAACCTCAGATGTTGGCGCCTATTGAAAAGTATGGACAGTAAATGCACTCAATACTTGGTCAGGGCTTCTTTTGCATGAATTACAGAATCAATGCAGCGTAGCATGGAGGCGATCAGCCTGCGGCACTGCTGAGGTGTTATGGAAGCCCAGGTTGCTTTGAGAGCAGCCTTCAGCTCATCTGCATTGTTGAGTCTGGTGTCTCTCATCTTCCTGTTGACAAAACTCCATAGATTCTCTATAGGTTTTAGGTAACGAGAGTATGCTAGCCAATCAAGCACAGTTATACTGTGGCTATTAAACAAGGTATTGGTACTTTTTGCAGTGTGGACAGATGCCAAGTCCCACTGGAAAATGAAATTTCCATCTCCAAGAAGCTTCTTGGCAGAGGGAAGCATGAAGTGCTCTAAAATTTCCTGGTAGATGGCTGCGCTGATTTTGGTCTTGTTAACACACAGTGCACATACACCAGCAGATGACATGGCTCCCCAAACCATCACTGATTGTGGAAACTTCCCACTAGACCTCAAGCAGCTTGGATTGTGGCCTCTCCACTCTTCCTGCAGACTCTGGGACCTTGATTTCCAAATGAAATACAAAATTTACTTTCCTCTGAAAACAACACGTTGGACCACTAAGCAAAAGTCCAGTTTTTTTTTTCCTTGGCCCAGGTAAGATGCTTCTGGCATTAGCTACTGGTCATGATTGACTTGACAAAAGGAATGCGAAAGTTGCAGCCCATGTTGTGGATACATCTGTGTGTGGTGACTCTTGAAGCACTGACTCTAGCAGCAGTCCACTCCTTGGGAATCTCCTCAAAATGTTTTAATAGATTTTTCTTAATCATATCAAGGCTGCGGTTATCCCAGTTGCTTGTGTAGCTTTTTCTACCACACTTTTTCCTTCCACTCAACAACTTTCCATTAATATGCTTGTATACCACACTCTGAACAGCCAGCTTCTTTACAAATGACCTGTTGTGGCTTACCCTTCTTGGAGTGTGTCAATGACTGTCTTCTGGACATCTGTCAAGTTAGCAGTGTCAGTAGTGTTCCCCATTATTGTGTGGCCTACTAAACCAGACGGACCATTTTAAATGCTTATGAAACCTTTGCAAGTTTTTTTTTGTAATTATTCTAATTTTATGAGATAATGACTTGGGTTTTCATTGGCTGTAAGCCATCACTCTGTATGTAATGATTATATAAGAAAATCACTTTTTGTATTGAATTACTGAAATAAATTAATTATCTTTTTGATACTCTAATTTATTGAGATGCACCTGTATATCAGACCAGTCTAATATCAGACCAGACACACCCAAGGGTGGAGGTATGTTCAAAGCCAAGTGTCCAGCACTCTGGCTATTATTAAAGGGAACCTAACCCTAAAAGGTACTGTTATGGTTAATATTTTATATTAAGTTTGATTATCATTTAAGCAATTTATATATCTATATATCTTTGATAATTTTGTACTTTTATATTAGCTTCATAAGTGTTATTCATAAAAGCAATAAACACAGGGTGTACTCTTTGTTATAAAGATGCTTTTGTCTCAAATGTCTTTGTTAATGAAGGTCCAGAAAACTGGACAGAACTAGATTTTTAGGAATGCAGCAGGATCCATAATTTACGATTTTGTTATTTTCAACCTATATACCCATTTAAGGTAATCTATTAATTCATGCCCCTTTCTTTGTGATAGTAATAAAACTAGTGTCTTGGGCATCTGAGGTTCAGACAAGCCTAGCACACTGACACAATTGGCTGTGTGTGTGTCCTTGTTCTCCGATCGATCGACCAACTTGATTTAGTTAACACTGGCAAACGTGTGAGACCATTTGTCTTTCTCCTATAGCTTTTTTGTATAGCAAGGTTTCCACGACATTACATGGTGCCTGAAAGCTGGGAATTGTCAAACTGGACCTTCTTTGGACCCGACTACAAGGATCTCTCTGGGGACCACTGAATAAAACCGCGGTGAGTAACCCATTGTGTTACAAATAATTCAGTGTTACCTAGAGGGCTCTGGGACGAGTAATTGGTGGTCCTAACAAGACAATCGCTGTTGAACCTTTGCCAGTGTTTGAATTATTTTTTTCTCTGTTCTATGTATCAATGTGTCTTTAGATGTATAATTGAATTGAATGATGGATGAATGAAAATTGAATGAAGTGACAAGTAACCAACCTTGCCCAACGATTCTGGACAGGAACCTCCGCAATTCTACCTGTATATTTCAGGAGTCGGAGGATTGTTATATGTTGTCTCCATTGTCTATGTGATTGTTATGTCTGGACTGATGCGGTTGTAAACTATGAGGATCCTTGAATGTGGGACTGATTGATCTTTGAGTGACTAATAAGGGACTACGGTCTCTGATTGATAAGGGATCCCGTTAGGTGTGTTCCTTTACATGTGGTGAAGAGAAAAATCGGTCCTTATCAGGATCAGGGAAGTATAATTGTCCATAACAGAGGAATCCTTCATGGTAAGGTAGTACTCTGAGGGTATTGAATCTCTCCTGTAAATTGATAAGGGTACTCTCTTGAAAGAGGTGCTGAATGCAGCTTTGACCTGAATACAGCAGGAGTATTAATACCAGCGACTGTGGAAGTGTGGATTGTGTAACTGACGTATTGTAAAGTTGTGTTGATGAATCAGAATCGTTGTCCTCAGTGTCTGTGTTCTGTTTTGTGTGAACTCAAGAGAGGAAAAATCATAGTAGTTGAAGTTTTTGCTCAGCCTATTTACCCAGACCAGGAAATATACAGTATAAGTAAAACTTACTGTAGATATAATTGTCATGCAGTGCCATTACAGGGAGTTGAAGGAAAGCTTTTGAACTGGGTAGTAAATACACATCACTACGCCCCCACCTGGGTGACATCCTTCTTTTGTCCAGGAATTGATTCAGTTGACTGAGAAGCTGCAGACGCGGCTATTGAATAATTACAGATTACCTCAGGAAATGTTATATGAACCCATAGAGACTGTTACAATTGTTTTTGGTGTAGTAGGGTTTGTATTGCTGTTCATTTGGTTTTGTGTCAGAATCTCTCTAGTTCACAGGGCTGGACAACCGGTGTTAGTGCTTCCTTAGAATCCGTCTTGCAAGTCCTGAAGGAGACTGGGACAGGATTAAATTGAGAGTCTGAGAGACTCAAGCTGTGCTAAAAGGAGTTCTACGGTTAACTCAGGCACAGGTGTTGCAGTCATGGGGACTGGCAACAGTAAGGAATTCACTAACTCAAAGGCCATTGTCCCAGTTCCAGCATGTGAGATAGTGGAGAGGCTGAAAGGAAAGGAAGCAGTAGATGGATGTGAAGTTATACTGAAGAAATTTGGAATGGGCAAGTGGGGTAATCTAGAAGAGGGGGAATGGGAGAAGTGTATTTGCAACTGGGAAGGATGGCTGAAAGATAAGAAAAAGTTTGAACAGGCTAGGATGTGGTTAGATGTAGCCAAGCGTCTCTGAGTGAGCATAAATCAGAAGAAACCAAGCATGGTACCGTCTATCAAATCTATGACAGTATTAAAAACCCTGAAACTCTTGAAGTCCCTATACTGAATGTAAAACCTACAACCCCTTCGGCACCCCCACCTTATACAGGATCAAAGGGATGGGCATGCAGGTCTTGTGGTCAACAGAACTCCCCTGGGGCTAACTATTGTTTGTCTTGTGGGTCCCCACGCCCAGAAATAATGCACAAGGTGCCTCTGTTCCCAATGAGGACCACAAGTCATGTACAGTTTACACCCCCAGGAGTGGATGGGAATAACCAACCAGTACACCATCACCCTCAGGTATGGCCAATAGAAACATATCGGCCCTGGTCCCCCAGTGAGCTCATTGCCCTTGCTACTCAACTCCCCGATCCCCGAAAAACCCCCCTTACATTTAGAACGCGCCTTCAGGGTGTCCAAGAGGCATATCGGGCCACATGGGATGATCTTGTTTCAGTCATTTTACAGAAAGGGAGTGACCCCTTACTCATGGAAATTACTCAAATTATGCCAGGGCAGGAACCTGCTATTAAGAACACAACAGATTCAGGACGAGAATTTGTACAGAGGTTGCTGCACTGGGCTCGGGCAGAACAGGATAAGAAACAAGATCTGTTGCAGACTGTAGTGCAGGACAAAACGCAGTCAGTCTCAGAATATGCCTCTGTGTTAGAACAAACATGGTTAGATTTTGGGTATGAGCATAATGATGATAAAGATCGCCGATTATTGTTGCAGTGTTTCATGAATGGCCTTAGACCTACAGTACAGACTGCTGTGCGTACTAGTCGCCCAGAATGGCGCAATATGCAATGGGTTGATTTGAAAGAAATAGCCAGGGGTGCTGAACTAGAAGCCATGTAAAAAAAAAGGGTTAATTTGGCCCCTATGCAGCCCAGAAGAGGAAGGGGGAGGGGGAGAGGGGGAAACTGTCGACAATCAGGGGATAGAGACTACAGCAATGTAGAATGTTGGTTTTGTGGGCAAAAAGGGCATTTTTCTGCCAAATGTCCGACGAAGTCAACAGCTACTACTCTGACCCCTCCATAGGAAACTGGCAATCCAGATGTCTCCCTTTGCCCCGTTGTCACCCCTCAGGGACCTACACTTACTGTTCCTATTTCTCTGGGGGAGGGACAAACTGTTACATTTATGGTAGACACTGGAGCAGCCCGTACAGTATTAATGCAAGAACATGTTCCTGAGGACATATTGTCGCCTGAATTTGTGACTTTCGAAGGGGTAGAGGGACGACCTACTAAATTACAAATGACTCAGCCTCTCCGACTGAATTTGCATGACTCACTTTCAATTGTGACCCAGGTTTTAGTCTCCCCTGATGTACCTTTTAATTTGTTAGGGACAGATGTGTTACAGAAGATTGGAGCCTGCATAGAATTCACTCCAAATAACCCCAAGATGACCACCCCCTTTGATGAAGGCACTCTATGTAGTCTCCTGTCTCTGACTATTCCCACTACCCTGGACACTGACCACTCTAAACCCCAGTCCCTGCCAACTTGGCTTGAAAATGTACCCAACAAACTGTGGGCAAATAGCAAACTTGTTGTGGGAAAACTGTTCCCCCAGTGACTGTAAAACTTAAACCAGGTGCCCAGCCCCCTTGTATAAAGCAGTACCCGTTAAGTGCTGCCCAGGATGCAGCAATACATGAAAATGTCCAAGAGCTCCTGACAAAAGGTCTTATTGTCCCTATAACCTCCCCATTTAACACCCCACTGTACCCAGTCAAAAAGAAAACCCCACCTGGGCAGCCAGTCGCTTATCGTATGGTTCATGATCTCCGAGCGGTCAATGCAGTAACCATAGTGGATACTCCCCTTGTGCCTAACCCACAAACTCTCCTCAATCAGGTCCCCAGTACAGCTACTTGTTTTACAGTAATTGATCTGGCCAATGCTTTTTTCTCTGTTTGTCTGTCCACTGAGTGTACCTCGTATTTTTCTTTCACACATAGAGGTACCCAGTACGCCTGGGCAGTCCTTCCTCAGGGAGCAGCTAACTCGCCCTCTTTGTTCTCCACGTCCTTAAAGACAGTCTTAGATAACTGGTGCCCCCTTGATTCTTCTACTGTTCTGTTAAAATACGTGGATGACCTCCTCCTTTGTTGTACCACAGATCAGTTATGTCAAACTGAATCCCAATCTCTGTTGATATTTCTAACAGAAAATGGGTGCAAAGCTTCAAAAGACAAACTCCAATTGTGTGAGTCCACAGTTATCTTTCTGGAGCATTGCCTGTCTCCAGGAATCAAGCATCTCAGCCCAGGGAGGATTGAGGCAATACTAAAAGTACCTCTCACCAGATCTACTAAGTCCCTACGAGCATTCTTGGGCCTAGTCCAGTATTGTCGGCTTTGGATTCCAAATGCCTCTAGTGTCATGGCCCCATTGTTCCAATGCCTTAAAACTGAACCTTTTACTATTGGCCCTGAAGCAGTTGATGCATTCCACACCCTCAGGTCCACACTCTCTGCCTCACCAGCTCTTGGTATCCCAAACTATGACAAATCTTTTACTCTTTACTGTCACGAACAGGCAGGCCATGCATCTGGCGTCCTCACTCAAGAACATGGTGGGCGACAACGCCCTGTAGGATATTACTCTGTAACTCTAGATTCAGTCATTATGGGTTCCCCTTCATGTGTACGAGCTGTGGCGGCTGCTTCAGAACTCGTTAAAAAGACAGAGGACATAGTGTTAGGCAACCCTCTCACAATTCAGGTTCCTCATGCTGTATCTGAAATACTCCAACAGGCTCAGACCCGCCATCTGTCAGCATCCAGACTGACAAAATATGAAGTATCCCTTCTCACACCCCCTCATATTGTTATCAAACGTTGTAATGTTCTAAATCCAGCCACACTATTACCAGTGGATTTAGAAAAGGGAGGAAAAGTTCAGGATGGGGAAGAGGAAGAGACTGTGAGCCAAGACATGCCTCTATTTTGCAAATTAGTAGATGTGGAAGCTAAGGTAGACATGACACATGAACATAACTGTCATGCATTGATGGAAGCAGAAACAAAGGGCTTGGCAAATATCACTGATGTACCACTCACTAACCCCTCAGCTGAGTATTTTGTAGATGGTTCCAGAGCTTGGGACAATGATCAAGGACGGTTCATCACCGGGTATGCAGTAGTCCACTATGGTAAGGCAGTAATAAAAGAACCACTCCCCTCCAGCAGGTCTGCGCAAGAGGCTGAGCTGAAAGCACTCTCTGCAGCGTGCAATCTGGGAAGAGGTAAGGAGATTAATGTATTTTCTGACTCACAATACGCTTTTGGGGTAGCACACGACTTTGGCGCCATTTGGCGAAGCCGTAATTTCCTGACCTCTGCTGGCAAACCCATAAAGAATGCGCAGGCGGTAGAGCAGCTACTGACCGCACTCACCCTTCCCCGAAGGACAGCCATAGTCAAAGTATCGGCACACACACGGGAACAAACTCCCCTTGCAGTAGGGAATGCACTGGCCGACAAAGCGGCTAAAGAAGCAGCAAGACTACCTCTGACAGACATACTGGCCATAACAGACATAGCCCTCTCAGGGAGCTTAGTGAGCTTTCAGCAAAGGAGGCTGGCACCGTACCGGCCCCAGTGGCAGTTGATCGTGAACTGTTGCAGGTCTTCCAGACCCAGGCCCCCTCAAACGAACAGAATGCGTGGGTCAAAGTGGGCGCTGTACGGTCAGAGTCAGGGGTATGGCAGGTAAACACCCGGATTTGCCTCCCACGCTGCCTGTTCCCCATGATGGCTGCCCTTGCACATTTCCCGGTGCATAATTCAAAGGGTGTGATGTGTGCAGTAGTGTTACAAAACTGGTGTGCCCCAGGGTTCCCGAATGCGGCTGCAAAGTATGTTCAGGGATGTCTTGTTTGTGCAAAACATAACCCCGGTAGGCCTATTAGAGTCCCACAGAAATGCACACCAAAACCAGATTACCAGTTTCAGAGACTGCAGGTGGACTACATACAGCTACCTAAGGTGGGTACTTATGAATACGCCCTGGTATGCATTGATCTTTTCTCTGGGTGGCCGGAAGCTTGGGCAGTATCCAAAGCAAATACAAAAACTACTGCAAAGAAGTTTATAAGTGAGGTGGTTTGCAGATATGGGGTTCCCGAAACCATAGAAAGTGACAGGGGTACTCACTTCACTGAGGAATTAATGAAACAGATCATGGCTACTTTGCAGATAGAACAGGCTTTCCATGTTCCCTATTACCCACAAAGTAGTGGGAAGGTGGAACGCCTTAACGGTACCCTTAAATTAAAAATCCAGAAGTGCATGGAGGAAACACACTTGTCCTGGGTAGATTGTTTGCCCATAGCATTGTTTTCAGTGCGAACTGCCCCAAGGGGTATAGAAAAGCTGTCCCCATATGAAATACTGTTTGGTGGTGTTCCTAAGACAGGATTGTATTTTCCACAGCAATTGCAGGCTTCATATGGTACTCTCACTGAGTATGTCCTTGAGTTGCATAAACATTTGAATGTCACTCATAAACGTGTTCTCTCCTCCATCCCAGACCCCAACTGTATACGTGGCACACACACACTGGCACAAGGAGACTGGGTTGTGTTCAAGAGACACATAAGGAGACCACTGGAACCTAGATACAGTGAGCCATTTCAAGTGATACTGACCACTGCCACTTCTGTCAAGCTCGAAGGCAAAGACACTTGGATCCATGCGAGCCACTGCAAAAAGATCCTGAACCCTGGCAAAAGCAGAAATGATGACCCTGCCCCTCTGGACCATGCTGATGTCAATTGTGTCCCTTGCCTGGTCTCTCAATGAGGAGCTAAAAGAGGACTGGGATAATAAACTGATAAAGCATCACCAAGTCTTGCTCCGAGACATGGACTCTGGAGACCGCCCTAAGAACTGCTGGATATGCACTCATAGCCCAATAGCCTCTAATTCTATGCCATATCTCGCTGTGCCTCTGACTCCATATGAGGTTTTCAACTATAGCTGTTTCCACGAAGAGACTTTTGATTCCGTCCACTATAATGGAGGAAACCTCACCAGCAGCCATGTGGTTCCGATCCAAATTGCGGGGTGGGTGGAGAGCCCATGGTTACAGATAAATCTTACAGGAAGTTTAAAATGTTGGTATGAGCTAGACCTTGTGCAAGGTAAATTCATAACACATAGGACTAAGAAATTTCCAGTAGGTGAAATTCCAGTAAAAGGACTTAAGTTAAGCCTGCGATGCCCACACTCCAAGGACTGGGAAAGGTGTGAGAGCACTTCTATTATTCGTGATGATCGTTGTTTCCAGAAACGTAATCATGGACTTTTGAATAATAGTGAACTGTGGTTTATAGATGCGGCACAGACTTGTGAACGACTTGACCCATTTAATTACCCCTTTGAGTCTAAGACATGCCGAGGGAATGAGGTCGGTTTCCAAAACAATCGAACTTGGTGTGCCAAACCTTCGATGCAAGGATTTTTGACTTATATACGTTGTCTTGGGAGACCCACCGACATCATACCCTGTATACTGCCTAAGGATTTATATCTAGTCTGTGGCCATCAGGCTTATAAATGGCTTCCTCCCACTGCAGAGGGAACCTGCACCTTAGCACGCCTTACGCCTGCTACTTTCATACTACCTCATGGTGACCTAGATATAAATGCTGTCCCCAAACATTCATTATATAGGCGAGCTGCAGACGATGAACCTAGACCAAATGGTAGACCTCATATAGTGGAAATGGGGGTAGCAAATAGATTATTTAGTAGTATGTTCATTTATCCTTTCATAATACAAATGTGGAATAAATTAGTGGAATCGACTGACTATCTAGATGACCAGATATGGGAAGTACTGGGGATAGTAAACCAGACCAATGCAGTACAGGCTCAGATTATTACGGTGGTTAATCAGCATACAATAGTATTGGACTACTTGACTGCTAAGAAGGGTGGGATGTGTCAGATAATAGGCCCTTCTTGTTGCCACTACAGAGATCCCAAAGGAAATTTTCAAGTAAAGGCCAAGATGGAAATAATTAAAGAAATGAGGGACAAATGGTTACAGGAACACCATGAAAACAAGGACTCTTGGTGGAACAATACTTTTTCATTTCTTAATCCCGCTAATTGGTTTAAGGGTATAGGTGGGTGGCTGATGGGCATTCTGCAAGGCATCCTACAGATGGGAATGTTGATACTACTAGTGTACGTAGCTGCAAGAATTGGTATATTTGTTGTGACAACATTATGTAAAGAGACTCGTAAGATCAAAAATCACAGGCCGTCAGTTAACACATCTGCAAAACATCAAAGTGCTCCCTTGGTAAACATATATGATGAAGTTTACAAACAAGATATCTATCGGTGAACGGGGTTGGCCCCTCCATGCTGTCACAGCATGGGGATATAGCTGGTGGATAAATTGTCTGTAAATAATAAAAAGGGAGGAATGGTTATGGTTAATATTTTATATTAAGTTTGATTATCAGTTAAGCAATTTATATATCTATATATCTTTGATAATTTTGTACTTTTATATTAGCTTCATAAGTGTTATTCATAAAAGCAATAACACAGGGTGTACTCTTTGTTATAAAGATGCTTTTGTCTCAAATGTCTTTGTTAATGAAGGTCCAGAAAACTGGACAGAACTAGATTTTTAGGAATGCAGCAGGATCAATAATTTACGATTTTGTGATTTTCAACCTATATACCCATTTGAGGTAATCTATTAATTCATGCCCCTTTCTTTGTGATAGTAATAAAACTAGTGTCTTGGGCATCTGAGGTTCAGACAAGCCTAGCACACTGACACAATTGGCTGTGTGTGTGTCCTTGTTCTCCGATCGATCAACCAACTTGATTTAGTTAACACTGGCAAACGTGTGAGACCATTTGTCTTTCTCCTATAGCTTTTTTGTATAGCAAGGTTTCCACGACAGTACCGTCACACATAGCGAGATCGCTAGCGAGATCGCAGCCGAGTCACGGTTTCCGTGATGCAGTAGCGATCCAGTCAGCGATCTTGTTATGTGTGACACCTACCAGCGATCAGGCCCCTGCTGTGAGATGTCTAGTCATTGCAGAATGGTCCAGGCCATTTTCTTCAAAGGCGATGTCCTGCTGGGCAGGACACATCACTGTGTTTGACACTGTGTGACAGGGTCACAGTGACTGCTGAGATCGTTATACAGGTCGCTACTGTGACCTGTATTGTTCCTGCATCGCTGGTAAGATCTGGCTGTGCGACATCTCACCTGCGACCTCCCAGCGACTTACCTGCGATCCCTATCAGGTAGCATCGTTTTTGGGATCGCTGGTAAGTCGTTGTGTGTGACTGGGACTTGAATTCATTACCAGACTTGTTCAACTGCAAGTCCCATAGCAAACATTTTCAGGTTTTAAATTGCAAAGGGCCTCCTCCTCCACTGCGATACATAGCAATCATTTACAACATAGGTGGACACTACCCCACATTAATATATTTATATTTTATATAATTATTATTATATTATGCTGTACCACAATTTTATGGTATACATAAAATTCAAGTACAATAATTATGAACAACACAAAACAGGCTACTAAAGGAGGAGTGAGGACCCTGCCCACGAGGGCTCACAGTCTACAGATATATTCCAATACAGTGTATATCTACAGTTGAAACCAGAAGTTTAAATACACTATTTAAAAAGTAGAATATGCATGTTTTTCTCACTATCTGACATTAAATCAGAATAAACCTTTCCCGTTTGAGGTCAATTAGAATGACAAAAAATTATTTATATTTTCCAAATGCCAAAATAATGAGAGAGAGAGAGAGAGAGAGAGAGAGAGAGAGATTTTTTAAGGTACTTTTATTACCTTCTGCAAAACTCAAAAGTTTACATACACTTAAGGGCCATTTACACGCTGCGACATTGCTAACGATATATCGTCGGGGTCACGGTATGACACACATCCGGCGTCGTTCGCGACGTCGCAGCGTGTAACACGTATGAGCGACCTTAAACGATCGCAAAAGAGGCAAAAATCGTTGGTATGTGAGACGTCGTTCACTTACCAAAAATCGTTGTCTCTTCAGTAGCGAGGTTGTTTGTCGTACCTGTGGCAGCACACATCGCTATGTGTTACAACGCAGGGACGAGCAACAACCTCATACCTGCGGCCGGCCACAATGAGGAAGGAAGGAGGTGAGCGGGATGTTCGTCCCGCTCATCTCCGCCCCTCCGCTTCTATTGGGCGGCTGCCGTGTGAGGTCGCTGTGACACCGCACGTACCACCCCCTTAGAAAAAAGGCTGTTCGCCGGCCACAGCAGCGTCGCAGGGAAGGTAAGTCTGTGTGACCGGTGTTAGCAATGTTGGGTGCCACGGGCAGCGATTTGACCGTGACTCACAACCGACGGGGGCGGGTACGCTCGCTAGTGATATCGGTACCAATATCGCAGCGTGTAAGGTACCCTTAAGAGTACTATGGCTTTAAACAATATGGGACAGCCCATATGATCATGTCATGTCTTTGGAAGCTTCTGATTGGTATATTGGCAACATCTGAATTAGAGACACACCTGTGGATATATTTTAACACACACCTGAAACACACTGCTTCTTTGTGTCGCATCAGGAGAAAGTCAAGTGAAATCAGCCAATGTCACAGGAAGAGAATAGATGACTTGCACAAGTCTGGTTCATCCTTGGGTGCAGTTTCCAGATACCTGAAGGTGCGTAGTCCATCTGTACAAAATTATACGCAAGTACAAACAAGATGGAAATGTCAAGCCATCATACCGCTTAAGAAGGAGACGGGTTCTGTGTACCAGAGATGAACGTGTTTTGGTTAGACATGTGCATATCAACCCAAGAACAAAAGCAAAAGACCTTGTGAAAATGCTGGCGGAAGCCGGTAAGATTTTGTCCTTATCTACAGTGAAACGAGTCCTGTATCAGAATGGGCTGAAAGGCCACTCTGCCAGGTAAAAGCCATTACTCCAAAGAAATATAATAAAGACAGATTAATGTTTGCAAATTCCTACAGGAACAAAGACCTTAATTTTTGGAGACATGACCTGTGATCTGACAAAACAAAATTTGAACTGCTACACCATAATGACCATCATTACGTTTGGAAGACAAAAAGAGAAGCTTTAAAGCCTAAAGAGGGTGCTACACGCAACGATATCGCTAGCAATATCGCTGGTGAAAGCACCCGCCCCGTCGTTTGTGCATCAAGGGCAAATCGCTGCCCGTGGCACACAAAATCGTTTGGAGCTGTCACACGTACTTACCTGGCTAGCGACGTCGCTGTTGCCGGCGAACCGCCTCCTTTCTAAGGTGGCGGTTCGTGCAGCGTCACAACGGCGTCACTAAGCGCCCGCCCAATAGAAGCAGAGGGGCGGAGATGAGCGGGACGCAACATCCCGCCCATCTCCTTTGCCATGTAAAACTCTTGAAGGGTCCTTACCCCCCCTCCCCACCATTAGCCATAGATCGCCATGACGATTATCTGATCGGCCTGAAAGTTTAGGAATTTATGACTCGGGTGATGGTAGAGCTACAGCCAAAGGATGCATAGAAAAGGCATTTCTTTGATCTGTTGGAGGGAAAACTTCTAAAACAGTTTTTAAGCGCTACGTTAATGCTAGAAAAATTAAAAGCATATTGCCAAAATCCCTGTGGAGCGCACCATTTAGTTTAACTTGGAGATCGCTGGTAGCGCGACAAATGAGAATTGGCCAGTAAAATCATGCTAAATGCGTTGTTTGGTATTCATGTAAATGTAAAAACGAGATATAAAATATGACGCTAATATCTTTCACCTGTGTGGCCCAGGGGCAAAGATATGTGAAAAGCTAGAATTAAAGAACTTTGTGACAATCTTGGCACAGCCCACAAGAGACCGTAAGAGGTCACAGAGAGGGGGGTTACCTGAGGGCATAAGAGCGATTAGCTCATTGCTGGGGGGAGTCAGTACTTGAGGGTATCAGTAAGTGGTGATGCTGGCCGTCTTTCTACCATCTTCTCTTGGAGCCCCTCCCTCCCTAAATTCGGACATCACATCTATGGCACGAGTTTAGTAAGTCTCACGTTTATACCTTTTTTTTATATATCTGTCTATACTGTAATTGTATTGTTCCCTTTTGTAAATTCTTGTATATTTTTTTTTAAACACTGCCTATTTTTGGACTAAATATATAAAATTTAATAGTTAGTTTCCTTCTGTTCTATATATGAACCCAAACCCGTCCGAAAAGCCTTCTGCTATCTGAAACGGGTCCCCAGCTACCTGTAGAAAGTTGGGTGGTGGCAGCGTAATTATTATTGCATAGAATTATTGGGGTGCTATCATTAAAAGTACCGAGCTATATATATATATTCCACTAGCGGGAATCGGTGATATGTACATTTACCCTTGCCGGAAGACCTCCGATATTTGGTATTATTAGCTCAGCAGCCTCATTTACTTATTGTCCGGCAGTTCCGAAATTGACCTGTCACAAAGGGGGCGCTAGAGAGTAGTCGTGTTCTTGACAAATTAGTTAACAGCTGCGAGATATCTGATTGACTCCCCCGGCTGTTCGTGACATTCTTCCTTCCGCATTGCCGGCGGCCGCAGGTAAGCTGCAGTTAGTCATTCCCGAGGTGTCACACGTAGCTATGTGTGCTGCCTCGGGAATGACGAACAACCTGCGTGCTCAACAATCAATGATTTTTTAAACAGGAACGACGTGTCAACGATGGACGATAAGGTGAGTATTTTCCATTGTTAACGGTCGTTCCTTGCTGTCACACGCAACGACGTCGCTAACGATGCCGGATGTGCGTCACGGAATCCGTGACCCCAGCATATATCGTTAGATCCATCGTTGCGTGTAACGGGGCCTTAAGAACACCATTCCAACTGTGAAACATGGGGGTGGCAGCATCATGTTGTGGGGATGTTTTGCTGCAGGAGTGACTGGTGCACTTCACAAAATAGATGGCATCATGAGGAAAGAAAATTATGTGGCAATACTGAAGCAACATCTCAAGACATCAGCTACAGACTTAAAGTTTGGGCGGAAATGGGTCTTTCAAATGAACAATGACCCGAAGCATACTGCAAAACTTGTAACAAAGTGACTTAAGGGGTACTTTGCACGCTGTGACATCGCAAGCCGATGCTGCGATGCCGATCGCGATAGTCCCCGCCCCCGTCGTAGCTGCGATATCCTTGTGATAGCTGCCGTAGCGAACATTACCGCTACGGCAGCTTAACATGGACTCACCCGCCCTGAGACGTCGCTCTGGCTGGCGACCCGCCTCCTTATTAAGGGGGCGGGTCGTGCAGAGTCACTGCAACGTCACACGGCAGGCGGCCAATAGGAGCGGAGGGGCGGAGATGAGCGGGATGTAAACATCCCGCCCAACTCCTTCCTTCCGCATATCCTCCTACCGGAGTCACCGCGGCTTCCATAGATGTTCCTCGCTCCTGCGACTTCACACACAGCGATGTGTGCTGCCGCAGGAGCAAGGAACAACATCGGACCGTCGCGTCAGCGTAATTATGGATTACGCCGACGCTACACCGATGATACGATTACGACGCTTTTGCGCTTGTTTATCGTGTCATCTAGGCTTTACACACTACGATGTCGCATGCGATGGCGGATGTGCGTCACTTTTAATTTGACCCCACCGACATCGCACCTGCGATGTTGTAGTGTGTAAAGCCCGCCTAAGGATAACAAAGTCAATGTTTCAGCAAAGCTGAAAAGGCAGGTTTGAGAAATATAACCACCTACAAACATGGCTTAGATGCACCAGCTCTATCAGGAAAAATGGGCCCAAATTCCTACCAAATATTTGGAGGAGTTTGTAGAAGGATATCCAAAAAGTTTAAAATCAGGGTCTCTGCCTATACATTATGATGCTCTAAGATGAAGTCGCAAAAAACTGGAGACAGATTCTCTTTAAAACATTTTCTCTTTCTCGTTATTCTAGCATTTGGCAAATAAAAATAATTTTGGTAACCCTAAATGATCTAAAATGGGAACAGTTTACTCTGATGTAATGTCAGATAGTGAGAAAAACATGCATATGTGTTGTTTTAGATAGTGTTTGTAAACGTCTGGTATCAACTGTATGTAAAAAAAAAAAAAAAAAAAAAAAAAAAGATTGCAGCTTCCGTAAGAACCCGATCTATAAAACTGTCACACTAGATAACCCCTTCAGTGCACATCAAAACGTAAACAATAAAAAAGTAGCAAAAACCTGTGTTTTTTCATTATGCCGTGTTTTTCCAAAAATAAGACAGGGCATCATATTACTTTCCTTTGTAAAAATAAGAACTAGGGCTTATTTTGGGGGAGAGCTTATTTTTTTCAAGACCAATCACACATTTCTGCTTCAATTTATCTTGAAGGTGTGTGGCCAGCTTCAGCTTGAAGGTGTGTGGCCAGCTTCAGCTTGAAGGTGTGTGGCCAGCTTCAGCTTGAAGGTGTGTGGCCAGCTTCAGCTTGAAGGTGTGTGGCCAGCTTCAGCTTGAAGGTGTGTGGCCAGCTTCAGCTTGAAGGTGTGTGGCCAGCTTCAGCTTGAAGGTGTGTGGCCAGCTTCAGCTTGAAGGTGTGTGGCCAGCTTCAGCTTGTAGGTGTATGGTCAGCTTTAGGGTTAGTAACCTTAACCCTAACTTACATTGACAGCTGCTGGTCCAGTGTCAGTGTCTCTTATGGTAACACTTACTGGCACTCTCAAAACACTATGGCAGTGGCACTCTTCTTCTATTTGCGGCAGGGAGGGGGTAGAAGCTCGGAGTCTAGAACGTGACTCAGGAACTGTGGTTGTGACGTCACACGTGGCTGCTTCTGCGGGAGCGAGCAGGGTCGGCCGGCAGGCGGGATCCAAAAGGCGGCACTTGGGAGGTAGGAAGTGGGACCCTGTAGCGCCAGCCAAGCCCATCCCATAGCGCAGTAGCAGAAGGCAGCATTAGGGAGCCGGGACTTGGGAGCGGCAACCAAGAAAACGTCATACCGCAGTAGCGGCCAGGAGGCGGGAACAAGGTGACAACACTCAGGAGGTGGGACTCAAGAGCGGGGAGCTACATTATGCCTATTCCAGTGCCTCCAGCATTAGGTTAGGTCTCCGTGATATTCGTGACATAACCTATCATAACGTGACATAACCTCCCAAAGATCGCAGTATGGTACAGCTCACATTTATTCTGCACTCTACGCTGAGTGCTTACATCAGGGATTATGTGTAAATCTCTGAGAAACATGATTGATACAAAATTACCTATGAAATATTCACTGTAACTAGGCAGAGGGAGTCCCTATGAACTCTCGTATGGTTTGTGGTACAGTGTTATCTATATTTTTACAATAAAAAAATAGGAGAAAAAATGAAAAGCACTCACCGGGAGTTGAGCAAAGGTGGATATTTTAATCACATGTGCAGGTTAACATGCTGTAGGCAAAGCGGGGAGGGAGTGAGACGGAACAGCACGTCAGACGACGGCTAAATTTCTTCACTGCTGAAAAAGCACCTCGTAGCTGTGAATAAATTTATGCCAGTATTTCTGTTGCCACAGATTGGCTGCGAATAACCAGCGGTAAAATGCTATGTACAAGGACTGAAAACTATACATCTCTACACAGTAGTGCCCTGTCCTCCTTGACTTCATTGAATTTATCTATATTTTTACATGTGCACAAAAGTGCGGTTATCAATAATTCTGTTCACCTTTGAAAAGACTGGCACCGCTGAACAGAAGCCAAACTGAGTCAAGACTAAGGGGTACTTTGCACGCTGCGACATCGCTAGCGATCTAGTTAGCGATTTGAAATGCTAGATCGCAAGTGCGGTCTTTCGAGGTCGCACATAGGTCATTTTGCGCATGTGCAATCTCGAAAGATCGCACTTGTGATCTAGCATTTCACATCGCTAACGAGATCGCTAGCAATGTCGCAGCATGCAAAGTACCCCTAACTCTGCTGCCTCATTATAGTGAATTGATCTGTTGTTCACCTTAATCACGTATTTCGGAGAAGTAAATGGAAACCCTGATGTAAGTGATTAGCAGAGCACAGGATAAATGTGCACTGATCCAAATTGTTTTGTACCCCAAATTGCCAACAAATAGCATTCAACTAAACCCACAAAAACACAAGTCACCACTCAGGCCTGTCAATTGTTAACTTAAATATAGGGGTCTTCCATGTTACTAGTAGCACAAAAGCTCTGAAAAACACTATGGCTCCCCTTTTCAAAAAAGAAATCTAGCAAAATCTGCGCTCCCAAATGCAAGTTCCCCCCGTTCCATTCGGAGACCCACTATGTGCCTAAACCACAATTAACTTCCCAACGTCTGGTATTCGTGTAGTGAGGAGAGCCCGCTTACTTTATGGGATAAAGGTTTCCAGATGCATTAGCTGGCCATAATGTACGGGCACTACAATGTACTAGACACAACAATGGCAAATTTGCAATTTTTAAGTCTGCATCATTAATTGCTTTGGATTCCATGGGTGTTTTTTAGAGACTAAAGCGTCACTACAACCGTAGATGAATTCTCAGAGGAGTGTAATTTTTAAAATGTGGTCACTTTAGCAGGTTTCTACTGTTCTAGCACTTAGGAGATTTGCAAATGGAGTCCGAAAACTATTCTAGGAAAATCTGTGCTCCAAAAATCAAATAGTGCTTCTTCCCTCCTAAGCCATGCAGTGCGGCCACACAGTAAACTGTCACATAGGGTATTGCTCTGTTCAAGAGAAATTGTGCAACATATTATGAGGCTGCTTTTATCTATTAACCTAATGAAAATTGGAAATCTGGGGTTAACAACATTTTAGTGGTAAAAATGTAATTATTTTTTCTTCACCACACAATAGTATAACATTTTGTGCCATACCTGTAGTGTCAATATGCTCACTGTAGTCCTAGATGAATTATAGCCAATGTCATATGGCATCCGCAAACTATTCCGACTAAAGCTGAACTCCAATATAGCACTCCTTCCCTTTTAACTGTGCCTCAAAAGTAGTTGTTATCGATCACATATGGAGTATTGGAGTACTCAAGAAAAATTGCACGACAAATTTGTATGGTTCATAATCACCTGTTACCCTTTTAAAAATGAATTTGGGGTTAAAGCAATACTTTTGTGGTAATAATGCCACACAACATGAGTGGCGAACGCATTCTGACCAACTGAGGTCTGACACACAACTAAAAACACACCTAAAATACACCCCAGACAAGGGGGGAGATCACCGGAGACACAATAACAATAGGATTACTGAGAGATTACTGAGAGAGTAGATGGACACCACTTAGGCTATGTGCGCACAGTGCGTTTTTCGCAGGGCTGTGGAGTCGGAGTCGGAGTCGTGGAGTCGGAGTCGGAGCTCATTTTGGTGGAGTCGGAGTCGGAGTCGGAGTCGGTATAAAATGCACCGACTCCGACTCCTAAAATATATAATAAATTGGGGACAGGAGTGCAATGCAGAATGTGCTGAATATTTTACTAAATAATAACATTTAGTATAATGCTTATATTTAAGTGAAAAATTTATTGTAGTACAATGTGAACATCAGACATTTAATTGTTTTTATGATACAATAATCAAGATATTTGGATAGAACATAAAATATTTATTGGAATACAACTTTAGAACACAAAAAACTAATAAATTGTAAATATGTAATATATATATATATATATACTAGAAGGTGGCCCGATTCTACGCATCGGGTATTCTAGAATTTACGTATTGTGTAGTTCATGTATGATTTTTGTTATATATATGTGCAGTATGTGCGTATATTTGTGTGTGCAGCGTTGTCTGTGTGTGGGTGTCTGTGTAGGGCAGTTGTTTGTGGTTTCCAGTGTGTGTGTGTGGTGTGTTGTGCAGTGCGCGCGCGCGCGTGTGTGTGTGTGTTGGGGGGAGGTGTGCACTCTCCATCGTGCTCCATCCCCTATGCTGCGCACCCCCCATCGTGCTACATCTCCCATCCTGCGCACTCCCAAACGTGCTCCATCCGCCATGCTGCGCACTCCCAAACGTGCTCCATCCGCCATGCTGCGCACTCCCCATCGTGCTCCATTCCCCATGCTGCGCACTCTCCATCGTGCTCCATCCGCCACGCTGCGCACTCCCCATCGTGCTCCATCTCCCATGCTGCGCACTCCTAAACGTGCTCCATCCGCCATGCTGCGCACTCCCAAATGTGCTCCATCCACCATGCTGCGCACTCCCAAACGTGCTCCATCCGCCATACTCCACACTCCCCATCGTGCTCCATGCCCCATGCAGCGCACTCCCCATCGTGCTCTATCCCCTATGCTGCGCACCCCCCATCGTGCTCCATCATCCATGCTGCGCACTCCCAAACGTGCTCCATCCGCCATGCCGCGCACTCCCAAACGTGCTCCATCCGCCATGCTGCGCACTCCCAAACGTGCTCCATCCGCCATGCTGCGCACTCCCAAACGTGCTCCATCCGCCATGCTGGGCACTCTCCATCGTGCTCCATCCCCCATGCAGTGCACTCCCTATCGTGCTCCATCCCCTATGCTGCGCACCTCCCATCGTGCTCCATCTCCCATGCTGCGCACTCTCAAACGTGCTCCATCCGCCATGCTGCGCACTCCCAAACGTGGTCCATCCGCTATGCTGCGCACTCCCAAACATGCTCCATCCGCCATACTCCGCACTCGCCATCGTGCTGCATCCGCCATGCTGCGCACTCCCAAACGTGCTCCATCCGCCATGCTGCGCACTCCCAAACGTGCTCCATCCGCTATGCTGCGCACTCCCAAACGTACTCCATCCGCCATGCTGCGCACTCCCAAACGTGCTCCATCCGCCATGCTGCGCATTACCAAACGTGCTCCATCCGCCATGCTGCGCCAGCATCAGCCTCTCTACCCGCATCATCAGCCTCTCTGCCCGCAGCATCAGCCTCTCTCCTCCCAGCATCAGCGTCTCTGTCCCTAGCATCAGGCTCTCTCCTTCCAGCCTCCCTCAGCATCAGCCTCCCTTTCCCAGCCTTCCCAAGGATCAGCCTCTCTCCTCTCAGCCTCCTTCCTCCCAGCCTCCGCCTCCCAGCCTCCCTCAGCATCAGCCTTCCTCTCCCAGTCTCCCCCAGCATCAGCTTCCCCAAGCATCAGCCTCTACCAGCATCAGCCTCTGTTCTTCCAGCCTCCTCCAGCATCAGCTTCCCTAAGCATCAGCCTCCCTCGTCCCAGCCTCCCTCAGCATCAGCCTCTCTCCTTCCAGCCTCCCTCAGCATCAGCCTCCTCTCCCCAGCCTTCCCTAGGATCAGCCTCTCTCCTCCCAGCCTCCTTCTTCCCAGCCTTCCGATCCCAGCCTCCTTCAGCATCAGCATTTCCCTCTTCCCCATGATCAGCCTCTCTGCTCCCAGCCTCCTCCAGCACGCCCTGCTCCTCTGCCGACACTCACACACCCGATCGCATGCACTCACACACACACCCGATCGCATCCACTCACACACACACCCGATCGCATCTACTCACACACACACCCGATCGCATCCACTCACACACACACCCGATCGCATCCACTCACACACACACCCGATCGCATCAACTCACACACACCCGATCGCATCCACTCACACACACACCCGATCGCATCCACTCACACACACACCCGATCGCATCCACTCACACACACCCGATCGCATCCACTCACACACACAGACACTGACGATATCGCACTTACGCGCTCATACTCACAACATCCGGGGATATCACATGCTTCTGGCCATGTGATCCTCCGTCAGGTCCTGGAAGATCACAACAGCACATTTTCGCCGCCGAGAAGCAAGCGATATCCCAGGATGTCGTGAGTATGTGGATGCGATGTGAGGTGTGTGTGAGGTGTGTATGAGAGTGAGTGTGAGTGTGATCTGATGTGTGTGTATGTTTGTGTGTGTGCGTGTGGACCTTCCGGCGCAGCAGGACCTTGATGGGCTTGTAACCATGCGAGCATGGTTACCAACGTATCCACACCACTCCCACCACTGCCGTGGGAGCGGGGGCCGGGGGAGGGGGAGGGAGTACAGTACTCACCTCCGTGACAGCGCTTGTAACCATGCGAGTATCCACACCACTTCTTTGGGAGCGGGGGCCGGGGGGGGGGGGGGGTTGGGGGGGGATAGGGAGTACCGTACTCACCTCCGTGACAGCCGTGTCAGTTAGAGAAATGCGCGGGGGGAGGGAGGGGGTGGGGCCAGAGCTAACGTGCATTGCGTGAGGGGGGCGGGGCGTGGCGTGGCTGAATTGCCAATGCCTGCAGGGTGCCGGGGCGAGAGGCCAATCTGTGGGGGGGGCGGAGCCTGGGCGAGCGGCTGGCCAATCCGTGTGGGGGCGCAGCCTGGGCGAGCGGCCAATCCGTGTGGGGGGGCGGGGCCATGGCGAGCCCAGCGGCCAATCAGCTTTGTGTCACCGTAAGGACACAATTTTGGAGCATGACAGACAGACAGACAGACAGACAGAATAAGGCAATTATATATATAGATATATATGTATACAGTGTATATACACACAAGATATATATGTAATCTACTGTATATTACATAGTGTATTACATATTTACAATTTATTACAGTTTTTTGTGTTCTAAAGTTGTATTCCAATAAATATATTTTATGTTCTATCCAAATATCTTGATTATTGTATCATAAAATTTATAAATGTCTGATGTTCACATACACATATTCATGTACTACAATAAATTTTTCACCTAACTATAAGCAATATATGTAGGAGCCGGAGTCGGAGCCGGAGTCGGAGTCGGAGCCGGAGTCGGTGCAAGAGAATTTGAGGAGTCGGAGTCGAAGGTTTGGCTTACCGACTCCACAGCCCTGGTTTTTCGCGGCGTTTTTGGCCTCAAAACTGCAGGACTTTGCTTCCCCAGCAAAGTCTATGAGTTTTCATTTTTGCTGTCCGCACACATCTGGTTTTTTTCAGCTGCGTTTTTGTGGTGCCACAAAAACGCAGCATGTCAATTATTCCCGCGTTTTTAACTGCGCTTTTCATCCATTGAGTTCAATGGGATGTTGAAAGACGCAATGAGAAACGCAAATAGTTGCGTTTTGGTGCGTTTTGAAGACCAAAAACGCAGCTATAAACGCAGGAGGTGGGTAGTAAAGTGACATGTACAGGAAGAGGATTCCTTCTGTCAGTATATACAGAAGCGTGAATCCTCCCGGTACCGTAACTTCCACCTCCAGTCATGTGCATGTATGCTGCCGTGCGGCGCCATGTCTGGGCGGGTGGTGGAAGCGACTGCGAAAACAAAAAGTTAGCAGTAGAAAAAAAAAAAAAAAAAGTTATACTCACCTGTCTGCAGACTCCCGGTGCCATGCCCGCTCCCAGCTCCTCTCACGGTATCGCCGCTCCAGCTGTGTGCAGACGGCCGGGAAACCTCCGATGGATGCAGGACCTGGCGATGGATCACCTGATGCAGTCACCTGACGCATCAGGTGATCGTAAGTATCGCGGTGACGCGGGCGCCCGGCCGGTATCAGCGGATGCGTCAGGAGACTTCATCCCTGATTACCGGCAGCTGCTGCAGCGATCGGACAGGATCAGACTCCCGCCCCATCGCTGCAGGAGCTGCCGGTAATCAGCACATAAGTGAGTATTATTTATTTTTTTTTTGCACCGATGCATCAGCTGATTGTATAAACGGCTTTTATACAATCAGCTGATGTGTGATGGGATTCAGCCCATAGAACCTGACACATCATCTGATCGCTTTGCCTTCCAGCAAACCGATCAGATGATATTGGATCCGGATTGGACGGCGGGGGACCCTGACCCAGGATTACTGCGGAGGGGGGGGTTCTTTATTTCAATAAAGATGGAGTCACTAATTGTGTTGTGTTTTATTTCTAATAAAAATATTTTTCTGTGTGTTGTGGTTTTTTTTATCTTTACTAGAAATTCATGGTGGCCATGTCTAATATTGGCGTGACACCATGAATTTCGGGCTTAGTGCCAGCTATACAGCTAGCCCTAACCCCATTATTACCCAGCGAGCCACCCGGCTTCAGGGCAGCTGGAAGAGTTGGATACAGCGCCAAAAGATGGCGCTTCTATGAAAGCGCCATTTTCTGGGGTGGCTGCGGGACGGCAATTCACAGCGGGGGTGCCCAGAAAGCATGGGCACACTGCACTGTGGATTCCAATCCCCAGCTGCCTAGTTGTACCCGGCTGGACTCAAAAATTGGGCGAAGCTCACGTCATTTTTTTTTTAAAATTATTTCATGAAATTCATGAAATAATTTAAAAAAAGGGCTTCCCTATATTTTTGGTTCCCAGCCGGGTACAAATAGGCAGCTGGGGGTTGGGGGCAGCCCGTACCTGCCTGCTGTACCCGGCTAGCATACAAAAATATGGCGAAGCCCACGTCATTTTTTTTTGTTTGGGGGGGCAAAGAAATCCTGCATACAGTCCTGGAAGGAGGATGCTGAGCCTTGTAGTTCGACAGCTGCTGTCTGCTCTCCTGCATACACTATTGGATGGAGTATGCTGAGCCTTGTAGTTCTGCAGCTGTCTGCTCTTCTGCATACACTAGTGGAGAATGAAGAACACATTGAAGAAGGAAATGACATCAGACCTTTTTTTTTTGTTCACTGATAAAAAACGCATAAAGACGCAGTGAGCAAAAACGCAGCAAAACGCAGCAAAAAAACGCACCAAATCGCGGCAAAACACGTGCGTTTTTTGCCGCGTTTTTTTGACGCGGGTGCGTTTTTGTGCAGTTTTTGCCGCAAAAAACGCACAAAAACGCAGCGTCAAAAAAACGCAGTGTGCGCACATAGCCTTAACCTCACCTGAGCTGTCCCTACTCTCCTAGCCAGTCCCTATACAGTTTCCGCAACTGTCGCCGAGCAGCACTCAGAGTCCCTGAGAAACTCTATAGGGGCCCTGACTAGTAAGAAAGCGGGTGAGGTTCACTAGACCCACCGCTGCAGTAAAGAGACAAGAGGGTAGGAGAAGAAAGAATCAAAATGGAGAGGATACGACTTCTGGAAGATCCACAGCAGCATCCTTCCACCAAGGCGGCTTTCATACAAAAGGCTTTGTATAGTCAGCAAAGCTTGCTGGGAGACATAGCTATTTAAGCACAAGGGGCTGTGTCTACAAAGCAGGTGTAGTTGACCTTAACTTCAAGAGAACTGCAAACAGAAAAACCGACATACTACTTCAGTACCAAAGGAAATTAAACATTTAAATGCACAGTCCAAAATAGATATAAGGGGCTCCAGTCATCAAGTTCCCAGTAGTCTTCAAAATAAAGGAGACGACCGTGATAGTACCAGTCTTAACGAGAGGCCTCTGGACTGTCATGGCCGGTAACCTCGTCCACCCCAAACATGAACAGGTCCCTCTGGTTACCACTAGGAGGCAACACACATTTCCAGAGCAAGGAGCTGTGGACTACTTAATGGGTTTTAAGTGTTGGGGGAAGCTCCAGCTGTATGGCCATAGGATCAAGAATGTTAGTTACCCTAAAGTGATCGACAAACCTCGAGCCCAGAGCTCCAGACACACACACACTTCCACCTGGTGTTCTTGGTGGACAACCACACGTAGACATTCTTGCAAAGATCTGCACCTGGACGTTTATTACCATACACACACCTGGTGATATAAGGAAAACTCCTGACCAAACCAACCACATTAGAGTCTATCGGTCCATTCCACACCTTTTGCTCCGGTACCACACACTTAGTGGGAACCCTCCCCAGATCCCCTCTACAGGGGCCGCACTGTGGCCTAATCTTCCTCTGAGGTCAGTGCACTACTAGTCAGACCCAGAATCTGAAAAAAGGAAGAATTCACCAAAATTGGCACCAAATCCGCTGTCCATCAGCACGTAAATCGTCTCAGTTTTTCCACCAATACCCATCTCCACTGTAATGATAAACTGGGAGGTTTAGATGGAGGAGATATACACGGCCTGGCCATTTCCCTCCACCTCATCAGGAGGACACCGCTTTTTGCCAGATGGAGTTGGCTTAGGTCTTATTGGACAGACCCCTTATCCCCACAGTAGAAGAAGGACCCAGACCCACAACAAACTAAAAGCGACTGAGCCTGAAGGGAGACTCTCCCCTCCCCCCCCCCCCAACTGCACGGGTTCATCGGCTTGCTCCAGTGAAAAATCCTTCCTGGGAAAAATGACAGGAGACAGCGTCCTAGAAGGTCTCTCCACGAAACGTTGATCCACTCTAATGGCGAGGGCCATGGCGGCCTACGTTAATTCCGGGGCAGGGTATTGCACCAGAGAGTCCTTAAGCCTAGCTGACAACCCCTGACAGAAATGTCTCCTAAGTGCTAGGTCATTCTAATGGATGTCAGTGGCCCATCTCCAGAACCCTAAGCAATGCTACTCTACTGGCTGCGCCGCCTGCTGGAGCATTCGGTGTTTAGACTCCGCGAGCATGACTCCACCAGAGTTGCCGTACATAAGAGCCAAAGCCACAAAAAACTCGTCCACCGATCGTAATGATGGCGTCAGTCGCCAGAAAGAAGGCCCATGACTGGGGATCTCCCCGCAACAGAGAGACAACAATCCCCACTCACTAGTCTTCACTCTCCGAAGAACGAGGGAAGAGCCTGATGTATAATTTACAGGCTTCCCTGAAAGTGGTAAACTTATCCCTCCCACAAGAAAACTTATCCAGGAGGGCTATATTGGGTTCTGATTGCGCCAGGTCATGCGCCAAAACCAGAAACCCAGGAATTTGGTGCAGCTGCTGCACAACCTCTGACTGCATGTCCGAATACTCCTGAGACAGGCTCTGCAACAGAAGAAGGAAAAAATACGGGCCGACTATGATGGCCAACGCGTTCCGACCAACAGACGGACATCGAAAAACACACCTAAAAACACCACGTGGGGGATGGACACTAGGGGCATAACAACAGCAGTTGGCCTTGGGACTAGATTAACCTCCCTGAGCTGTCCCTACTATCCTAGCCAGTTCCTATATAGTCTATGCTACTGTCGTCAAACAGCACCGAATCCCTGACTAGTGAGAGGCGGGTGAAGTTCATTAGTCAGCTTCACTTACATACAAAAGGCTTTGCATAGTCAGCAAACCTTGAGACCTAGCTATTTAAGCATAAGGAGGTGTGTCTACAAAGCAGGTGCAGTTGAACTTAAAGGGGTGGTTCACCCATTTTTTTTATTTTCTATATGAGTGTAACTTACCATTTTAGGTGTTTTCTTCATTGGCCTCTATTTGCAGTTCTGGCACTGAGCGGCGCTATCCTGCACACTCAGTGCCAGTCACATGAACCCCTGGTGCTGTGGCCGCTGGTATCCTCTGACGTCACGTCAAGTTCCAGGCTCTCAAACTGGACGTTACGTCAGGAGATGCTGGCGCCACACAAATTAATTGACTGGGCTGTGAGCGGTGACAACCACACATCACAGCCCAGCATCGAGGGGAGGATCCGGAGGATGGTACACCAGTGTGGAGCGGTGAAGAGGGCTAAGTGTCCGGCAGATTGGTGAGGCACAGGGCACCAGTGTGGAGTACAGGGATGGGGGGGGTTTGAGTCTTCAGATGAAACCCCCTGTCACGTACGTGATCTCACTATCCACCCGCCCGCTCTGCTCCGATGTCAGGAAAGCGGGCGTGTGATCATATACTCCCACCAGCACTACAGGACGCAGCAAGACTCTGTCAAGCTGGTGACATGCAGCACCGCATGTGTCAGAGCAGAGGATGTCACCAGCTTGCTCTGCTCTGTCACCTGTCGTGCTGCATGGGACCAAGTTACTGCACACTGTGACTTGTGCTGGATGGGACCAACTGTCTCCACTCTGTCACCTGCACAACAAGTCACAGAGTGGAGCAAGGTGGTGACATGCAGCACAGCATGTAACAGAGTACCTCTCTACCCTCTCTCTCTCTTCCCACTCTTTTTTCTCCTCTCTCTCTTTTTCTCCCTGTCTTTTTCTCTCTCTCTCTCTCTCTGTGTCAGTACAGAAATCTCTATCGTTGAGGGGTGAGAGGGAGTAATAAACATGGAGTCCCTAATGTTTGTGTATTTATTTCTAATAAAGTATTTTTTCGCTGTGTGGTGTCTTCTTTAACCCTTTATTGGAGATTCTTAATGGCAGAGTCAAACTTGGCCTGACATTAAGAATCTCGGGCTTTATACCAGCTGGGAAAACAAAGCTGGTATTAACCCCTTATTACCCAGTGTGCCACCTGGCACCAGGGCCACTGGAGAAGAGTTGGACACAGCACCAGAAGATGGCACTTCGATGAAAGCGCCATTTTTTGGGGCAGCTGTGGACTGCAATTCGCAGCGGGGGTGCCAGAAAGCTTGGGCCAACCTGGAATGTGGATTCCAATCCCCAGCTGCCTAGTTGTACCTGGCTGGACACAAAATATGGGCGAAGCCCACGTCATTGTTTTGTTTTGTTTTTTTTAATTAGTTCATGAAATTCATGAAATAAATTAAAAAAAGAGCTTTCCTATATTTTTTGTTTCCAGCCGGGAACAAATAGGCATCTGGGGGTTGGGGGCAGCCCGTACCTGCCTGCTGTACCTGGCTGGCATACAAAAAATATGGCGAAGCCCACGTCATTTTTTTTTTTTTTTATTTTCTAGTTAGGAAAAAATTTAAAAAAAAAAAAGGTCTTCCCTGGATTTTCCATTGCCAGTGAAGGTAACACCAAGCAGTGGGGGTTAGCAGCCAGTAGCTGCTTGGGTTACACTTAGCAATAGAAAATGCAGCGGGAGTCCACGCATTTTAGGTTGTGTGTTTGGGTTTTTTGTTTTTATTTTTTTTAATGAATTTTTAAAAAAAAAAAAAAAAAATTGACATGGGCTTCGCCCATCAAGCGCCAGAGCATTTTGCTGCTCACTCATCCCTACTCCTGACCACACAGCCAGCAGAACAAGTTATCAGATGACTCCAGTGTCGGCCGATTACTTGTTCTGTGTCCCCCTGTCTCTCTGCATCCATGTGGGCTGTGAGGTCAGCTGAGTTCAGTTCGGCACTGGAGTCAGCTGATCTGAACTCAGCTGATCTCCAGTCCGCACACGCTGCGGTGGATTGAGAGAGACAGGGGGACACAGAACAAGTAATCGGCAGACACTGGAGTCAGCTGATCTGAACTCAGCTGAACTCCTGACCTCACAGCCCGCACACAGTCAAATGTGATCGCCAGCAGGTAGTGACTGCTGCTAACCTGTATCCATCGCAGTGTCTGCGGGCTGTGAGATCAGGAGTCAGCTGACTCCAGTGCCGTCCAATAAATTCTGTGTCCCACTGCAAAAGGATCCGGTAAAACAACAATTGCGGTTGCATGCGCTGCACATTTAATCCACAGGATCCGGTCATATGTGGGTTGTGGTTTTTGCCTACAGGCAAAAAAACGCTGATGTGAAAGTAGCCTGCAAAATGCATGCCACACGGATGATACGGACGACACACAGAGACTAGGCAAGAGGGGAAAAAGCAATCTCATGATCATTTTTTTTCCCCCAATTATTTATTTTTTCACATGTTGTGCCGGCTAAGGCTGCTTTCATACATCAATTTTTTGCCATCAGGCACAACCCGGCGAAAAACAGATAAAGCCGGATTAGTTTGTTTCCGCATTGAATTGTATTAACGCCGGATTGTGCCTGATGCCCTTGTGAATGGACAGCGCCGCATCCGGCGTCATGTACAATGAAAGCTTATGGGCGCTGGATCCGTCGTAAAGCGTCATACAACAGAGTACAGCGACTGATTCCGTTTTCTCTACTGAGCATGCTCAGTAGCACAACGGATCCGTCCAAAAACTGAAGGAACTGATGGAAAAAACTGATGCAACTGATCCGATTTTTCGCCTGATCCATTGCATCAGTTTTTACACCGGATTGTGCCCGATGCCAAAAAAGTGATGTCTGAAAGCAGCCTAATCATAATTTCTGTACACACACACACACACACACACACACACACACACACACACTATGAACTATATGAGAACAAGCAGAAGATAGATGCTTTCTTCCCATGGTTGTGCAGAGCTGTGAGCTTTTGCTGTCTTTATTGGGATTGCTCTCAGTGTTTCCACAGGGAAGAGCCTTTGGGTGGAGAGCTGGGTGGGTGTGTTAGATACAGTCCTAAGAATTATGGGAGTTGTAGTAACTGAACCCAGGAAACCAGGAGAGAGATTAACCCCATCAGAGCTAGAGCCAGCAATGAGGTTGTGCTGCTACAGCACGATAAAAGGTAATCTTGCTGAAATAACATAATAGATGTGAGGAAAGGCACATATTAACAAGATTTATGAGGAAAAAAATTGTTTTGGTAACTGAACAACTTTAACTGCAGGAGAGCTGCAAACAAAAAACTGACATTAAACTAATTCAGTACAAATGGAAATTAAACATTTAAAATTGGTTATCCGGGTTATTTTGCTTTTTTATTTTTTTTCCATTTCACTAATGGGCTACATAGGGGCAGGTAAGTAGATAGCAACTACCTACCTGCGCTGCTTTCAGCCTCTCTCCCCCGGCTCAGAACGATCATCTCACTGCTCCTGCTGGGATTTTGCTGCTTCATGTGATGTCACGTAGACAAGGGCAGGCGGGCATCACAGCCGATGTCATGTTGCTGCCCTGATAGGAGGGTACAGTGCGTGGAGTCCCTGTCCATCTTTCCCCGCACCCTCCAACACAGTGCACCATGATAGGACACAGCTGTGCCTTATGCTGGCCACAATTAGAGGCCACTGTAAAATGACGTTTTATCACACAGCACAATGACAGAGTGTCACAAGATTTGAAGGAGCGAGCAATTGGCATGCTGACTGCAGGAATGTCCAACAGAGCAGTTGCCCGTGAACTGAATGTTTATTTTTCATAAGCAGTCTCCAAAAGTGTTTCAGAGAATTGGCAGTACATCCAACCAGCCTCCCAACTGCAGACCACATGTAACCCCACCAGCCTAGGACCTCCAAATCCAGCATCTTCACCTCCAAGATCATCTGAGAAAAGCCACCCGGACAGCAACAATCAGTTTGCATAACCAAAGAATGTCTGCACAAACTGTCAGAAACCATCTCAGGGAAGCTCATCGGCTGTTCGTCAGGGTCTCCATTTGAATGTTGTTCATAGTAGTAACCGACTTAAGTGGGCAAATTCTAACATTCGATGGAATCTGGCAGGTTGTAGAGGTGTTCTCTGCATGGATGAATCCCGGTTTTCACTGTACAGAGCAGATGGCAGACTGCGCAATTGGCATCGTGCAGATGAGCAGTTTGCGGACGTCAATGTTGTTAATCGAATGGCCCATGGTAGTGGTGGGTTTATGGTATGGGCAAGTATATGTTATGGATGACAATCATTTGCACTATATTGATTTGTATTGATGCCCTATTGAATGCACAGAGATACCGTGATGAGATCTTGAGGTGTATTGTTGTAACATTTATCTTCGACCACCACCTCATGTTGCAGCATGAGAATGTATGGCCCCATGTTGCAAGGATCTGTACACAATTCCTGGAAGCTGAAAACATCACAGTTCTTGCATGGCCAGCATAATCAGTGGACATGCCACCAAAAGTGCATGTTTGGGATGCTCTGTATCAGCATATACGACAGCATGTTCAAGTTTCTAATATCTAGCAACTTTGCACATCCATTGTAGAGGAGTAGATCAACATTCTACCAACCACAATCAAAAACCTGACCAACTGTTTGTGAAGGACATGTGTTGCTAGGCGTGAGGCAAATGGTGATCACTGCAGATAATGACTGGTTTTCTGACCCCAATAGATCCAATACTTTAAAGCTGCACATTATAGAATTGTCTTTTTTTTGTGGCCAGCCTAAGACAGCGCTGTGTAATCAGCATCTTTTCATGCCATTCCTGTGAGGTAGATGGATTATCTCACTAACACATATTTAGACAAATTTGTGACCAATATTTAAGAGAAAAAGGCCTTGTATGTACATTGAACGTATTACATCTCTGAGTTCAGCTCATGAAAAATGAGAGCAAAAACTAAATGTTGCTTTTACATTTTTGTTCAGTTTACTATTGAGTGCCAATAGTGCTGGTAGTAATTAAAACAGTGTATAGTATGTAGTAGTACCCAGTATTCTACTATATGGTTGAGAGTGCACTAAAACACAAAATTAATGAAGATGAAATTCAGATCAGAAAATTATGATAATATATTTCAATTATGTTGCATATTATATTATATTTTATATAAAATAATACCTGTATTGAATTTTCTTCCAGTTTCTCAGTTCCAACCTCGGTGATGCTCAACTTAAGTCGATAAAGTTTTGGCTTATCTCTCGAGTCTGATCCATCTCAATTTTCAAATATGACAAAAAATTGAAAGCAAAGCAGTTAATTACAGATTACGTGATATTTTGCAATTAATAAAAATTCACACAAAAATTCTATAAGTACACACACATACAATACACATACATACAGGATATATATACATATAAACACACACTTACTGTATATACACACATATACACAGACCAAAAGTTTGGACACAACTTCTCATTCAAAGAGTTTTCTTTATTTTCATGACTCTAAAAATTGTAGATTCACATTGAAGACATCAAAACTATGAGTGAAAACATGTGGAATGAAATACTTAAAAAAGTGTGAAACAACTGAAAATATGTCTTATATTCTAGGTTCTTCAAAGTAGCCACCTTTTGCTTTGATTACTGCTTTGCACACTCTTGGCATTCTCTTGATGAGCTTCAAGAGGTAGTCACCGGAAATGGTCTTCCAACAGTCTTGGAGTTCCCAGAAATGCTTAGCACTTGTTGGCCCTTTTGCCTTCACTCTGCGGTCCAGCTCACCCCAAACCATCTCGATTGGGTTAAGGTA
>NC_134355.1:215062610-215110110 GCF_048569485.1 Anomaloglossus baeobatrachus | reverse complement strand
ATAGGTGGAGTAGTCCTGGGGGGAGGTGTATAGGTGCCCAATGTGTGCGGGGGCGGGGCCGAGCGGCCAATGCGTGCGGGGGGCGAGGCCGGGCAGCCAATGTGACGGCTGTCACTGTAATGACGTCATTTTGGAGCAAGACAGACAGACAGACAGAATAAGGCAATCTAATATATAAAGCTGAATGTGTGTATGTCCGGGATTGGCATCTGCACCGTCGCAGCTACAGCCACAAAATTTTGCACACTCACACGTCTGGACCCAGAGAGCGTCATAAGCTATGTTGTGAGGTGAAATTTTAACCCCGCGCGTTCCAATTTACCGATCAATTTTGCCCCTATCTACATAATGGGGAAAAAGTGAAACAAAAAGTGTATCCAACAGTCGCATTTACAATCACAAAACTTTGCACAGACACCTCATGTGACCCAGGGAACGTCAGACTATGTTTTGACAGGAAAATGTAACCCCGCGCTTTACAGTTACTCTTCAAAAAACATGCCTTCATTAAAGTAAATGGAGAATGGAACTACAGGTTATTAGTAGGAGCTGTGAGTGGTTTCTATAGGAACAAAAGACATTCATAATATAAGAAGCTTATATGTGAGGTAATAAGATGTTGGTGGGGAGACCGGGGACGGCGACAGACCGGGGACGGCGACAGACCGGGGACGGCGACAGACCGGGGACGGCGACAGACCGGGGACGGCGACAGACCGGGGACGGAGACAGACCGGGGACGGAGACAGACCGGGGACGGAGACAGACCGGGGACGGAGACAGACCGGGGACGGAGACAGACCGGGGACGGAGACAGACCGGGGACGGAGACAGACCGGGGACGGAGACAGACCGGGGACGGAGACAGACCGGGGACGGAGACAGACCGGGGACGGAGACAGACCGGGGACGGAGACAGACCGGGGAAGGAGACAGACCGGGGAAGGAGACAGACCGGGGAAGGAGACAGACCGGGGAAGGAGACAGACCGGGGAAGGAGACAGACCGGGGAAGGAGACAGACCGGGGAAGGAGACAGACCGGGGAAGGAGACAGACCGGGGAAGGAGACAGACCGGGGAAGGAGACAGACCGGGGAAGGAGACAGACCGGGGAAGGAGACAGACCGGGGAAGGAGACAGACCGAGCACACTACTTGGCGAATTTAGTTAAATCTGGTGATGAAATATATGTTGTGAAATGCTTCTATTAGCTTAGTTTTTGCCTTTTAATAATTACATTTCTATTTGTTTTGTGTTTTTTGTGTGCAGAATACATTTTTGTTAATACATTCTATTTTGTTAACAGCAGTTATTAAACCGGGCGAAGCCGGGTAGTACAGCTAGATATATATATATAATTAGTGTAAAGTGTTTTCTGCAGAGGAACTTAAGGGGAAAATTGGCAGGGTACCATATGTCAATTGTGTATATAAGGGGGGAGGCGGTTCTAAGATTGCACTCTTGGAAAGACCTCGTACCGCAACCCGTAGTAGCACATCCCTGGTAAACCCCATTAATATTTAAGGGAGGGAGTAGATAGCCAGAGAATAAAATCCTCACCCTACGGGACGGTACTTGACGTTCTCTGAGCTGCATAGATTGTAAACTATTGTTCGTGCTGCTGTGGCCTATAAGCTGTAAGGAGGTGCGATTGTTCATCTTAATTGAAAAACAAAGCAAAACTGTTATTTATCATCATTGTGTCTCTGAGTCCTCCATAGCACCACCGTATCTACCTGCAACACTGACATTCGGGTGTTACAGTAGAAGGGATAGGGGGATATAGGAAGCCATGTTATACTTTCAGTCTCCGATGCTGCTCCAACGCTAATTCCAGGACCGCTCATTATCACTAATCCATATTAACCACTTCATCCACCCACCGGCAGTCCCCGCGTCTTTGAGTGGTTACAGTCAGATAAAGCCCCACCCTGTGTGACAGCATATCTGACTGCAACAAGAGGCGCTGCCTGTGTCCCTGGAGTGTAAAAATTAATTAAAAAAAACTGGCATAGGGTCCCCCATATTATGATACCCAGCACAGAAATTACATATGGCTACAGGCTGCAGCCGCCAGCAGTGCGCTTATCTTGGCCGAGTGTCATGCAAGTATCCCTGCGACTGTGGTCCGACTGTGCGAGCGGACCCAAGCTGCAGGTGGCGAGCCGGCTCTGAGGAGGGGCAGGCCAGCGCTGCGGAGGGGCGGGCCGGCATGGAGGAGGGGAGGGACGGATTTATCTCCCTCTCTCCTCCGTAGCCGGCTATTGCGATTCTCGCTCTGCACGCGTGGTACATCAGTGGACCACGAGTGCAGTGCGATTTTTCTCTCGCCCCATTCACTTGAATGGGTGCGAGTGTAGAGTCTCACATTACAGTCGCAGCATGCTGCGATTGTTTTCTCGGTCAGATTAGGGCTGAGAAAATAATCGCTCATGTGCCCTGAAACACAGGCTAGAATTGGTCCCAGTGGAATGCGATGTTTTATCGCACTCCACTCGCACTTATTTTCTCGCCGTGTGGTTTAGGCCTAAGACTGATTTTTCAAAGGTTTTATGGACTGATGAAATGAGTGTGACTCTTCATGGGCCAAATGGATGGGCCAGAGGCTGGATCAGTAAAGGGCAGAGCGCTCCACTCCGACTCACGACGCCAGCAAGGTAGGAGGTGGGGTACTGGTATGGGCATGTATCATCAAAGGTGAACTTGTAAGACCTTTTCTGGTTGAGGATGACGTGAAACTCCCAGACCTACTGCCAGTTTCTGGAAGACAACTTCTTCAAGCAGTGGTACAGGAAGAAGTCGATATCGTTCAAGAAAAACATGATTTTCATGAAGGACAATGCTCCATCACATGCATCCAACTACTCCCCGGGGTAGCTGGCCAGTAAAGGTCTAAAATATCAAAAAATAATGACATGGCCCCCTTGTTCACCTGATCTGAACCCCATAGAGAACCTGTGGTCGATCATAAAATGTAAGATCTACAGGGAGGGAAACAGTACACCTCTCAGAACAGTGTCTGGGAGGCTGTGGTATGCAAAGAAAAAAAAAAAAAAAAAAAAAAAAAGACGCCGGTCTGATGGAGCACTATTTCTTATTAATGGAAACCAGGGAATGTTTTTTTTTAGACATGTTTTTAAAAAACAATCCTTTTATTAGTAGTCCCTTATAATCACAATGCGTTTCAACAACAATGTTGCCTTCCTCAGGTGAATAAGGAGACTTTAAAAGTAACATATATATAAAAAACTTTGAAACAATTGGGTGTGTTAATGATTAATACTTAATTGTTTGAATTCAGTCTAAAATTAACCCTATATTATCCTGATTAAAATGTAATGACAAATTTTATATATATACATATATATATATATATATATATATATATATATATATATATATATATATATATATATATATATATATATATATATATACACTAGAAGGTGGCCCGATTCTACGCATCGGGTATTCTAGAATTTACGTATTGTGTAGTTCATGTATGATTTTTGTTATATATATATATATAGATGTTGTTGTGTGTAGTTACCAAGTGTTTGTGTAGGGCGCTGTACATGTTCTGAGTGTCGCGGGGGGTGAGAGCGGTGTTGTATGTGTGTTGCGTGTGTTGCGTTGTTTGTGGAGCGCTGTGTGTCTGTAGCGTTGTGTGTGTGTGTGTGTTGTGCGGTTTGTGTGTGTGTGGTGTGTTTTGGGTGGAGGTATGTTTTGAGCAATGTGTGTGTTGTGCAGCATGTGCGTATATTTGTGTGTGCAGCGTTGTCTGTGTGTGTGGGTGTCTGTGTAGGGCGTTGTTTGTGATTCCTAGTGTGTGTGTGTTGTGCAGTGCGCGTGTGTGTGTGTGTGTTGGGGGGAGGTGTGCACCTCCCATCGTGCTCCATCCCCCATGCTGCGCACCCCCCATCGTGCTGCATCCCCCATGCTGCGCACTCCCAAACGTGCTCCATCCGCCATGCTGCGCACTCCCAAACGTGGTCCATCCGCCATGCTGCGCACTCCCAAACGTGCTCCATCCGGCATGCTGCGCACTCCCAAACGTGCTCCATCCGCCATGCTGCGCACTCCCAAACGTGCTCCATCCGCCATGCTGCGCACTCCCAAACGTGCTCCATCCTCCATGCTGCGCACTCCCAAACGTGCTCCATCCGCCATGCTGCGCACTCCCAAACGTGCTCCATCCGCCATGCTGCGCACTCCCAAACGTGGTCCATTCGCCATGCTGCGCACTCCCAAACGTGCTCCATCCGCCATGCTGCGCACTCCCAAACGTGCTCCATCCGCCATACTGCGCACTCCCAAACGTGCTCCATCCGCCATACTGCGCACTCCCCATCGTGCACCATCCGGCATGCTGCGCACTCCCAAACGTGCTCCATCCGTCATGCTGCGCACTCCCAAACGTGCTCCATCCGTCATGCTGCGCACTCCCAAACGTGCTCCATCCGCCATGCTGCGCACTCCCAAACGTGCTCCATCCGCCATGCTGCGCACCCCCCATCATGCTCCATCCACTTGGGAGTGCGCAGCATGCCGGATGGTGCACGATGGGGAGTGCGCAGTATGGCGGATGGAGCACGTTTGGGAGTGCGCAGTATGGCGGATGGAGCACGTTTGGGAGTGCGCAGCATGGCGGATGGACCACGTTTGGGAGTGCGCAGCATGGCGGATGGACCACGTTTGGGAGTGCGCAGCATGGCGGATGGAGCACGTTTGGGAGTGCGCAGCATGGCGGATGGAGCACGTTTGGGAGTGCGCAGCATGGCGGATGGAGCACGTTTGGGAGTGCGCAGCATGGCGGATGGAGCACGTTTGGGAGTGCGCAGCATGGCGGATGGAGCACGTTTGGGAGTGCGCAGCATGGCGGATGGAGCACGTTTGGGAGTGCGCAGCATGGCGGATGGAGCACGTTTGGGAGTGCGCAGCATGGCGGATGGAGCACGTTTGGGAGTGCGCAGCATGGCGGATGGAGCATGGTGGGGGGTGCGCAGCATGGCGGATGGAGCACGTTTGGGAGTGCGCAGCATGGCGGATGGAGCACTTTTGGGAGTGTGCAGCATGGCGGATAGAGCACGATGGGGAGTGCGCAGCATGGCGGATGGAGCACGTTTGGGAGTGCGCAGCATGGGGGATGGAGCACGTTTGGGAGTGTGCAGCATGGCGGATAGAGCACGATGGGGAGTGCGCAGTATGGCGGATGGAGCACGTTTGGGAGTGTGCAGCATGGCGGATAGAGCACGATGGGGAGTGCGCAGCATGGCGGATGGAGCACGTTTGGGAGTGCGCAGCATGGGGGATGCAGCACGATGGGGAGTGCGCAGTATGGCGGATGGAGCACGTTTGCTCAGCCTCTCTCCTTCCAGCCTCCCTCAGCATCAGCCTCCCCCTCCCAGCCTTCCCCAAGATCAGCCTCTCTGCTCCCAGCCTCCTCCAGCACGCCGTGCTCCTCTGCCGACACTCACCCACACCCGATCGCATCCACTCACCCACACAACCGATCGCATCCACTCACCCACACAACCGATCGCATCCACTCACCCACACAACCGATCGCATCCACTCACACACACAACCGATCGCATCCACTCACACACACAACCGATCGCATCCACTCACACACACAACCGATCGCATCCACTCACACACACAACCGATCGCATCCACTCACACACACAACCGATCGCATCCACTCACACACACCCGATCGCATACACTCACACACACAGACACTGACGATATTGCACATACGCGCTGATACTCACAACATCCGGGGATATCACATGCTTCTGGCCATGTGATCCTCCGTCAGGTCCTGGAAGCTCACAGCACAATATCGCCGCCGAGAAGCAAGCGATATCCCAGGATGTTGTGAGTATGTGGATGCGATGTGATGTGTGAGGTGTGTGTGAGTGTGATCTGATTTGTGTGTGTGTATGTGTGTGCTGTTATGTGTGTGCTGTTATGTTATATATGTTCCGCAGCTGCAGGACCTTGATGTGTGGATGCGATGTGATGTGTGTGTGAGAGTGAGTGTGAGCCGGTGTACACTGGTAACTATGATACACATCGGGTAACTAAGGGACCTTAGTTACCCGATGTGTATAATGGTTACCAGCTTTCACGGCCTCCGTTAAGATCCCAGCATCGCAAGGTTATGTGTGGCGCTGCCGGGATCCTGACGCAGCCGGTGTAGAAGCAAGCGATATCCCAGCATGTTGTGATGTGTGAGGTGTGTGTGAGGTGTGTGTGAGAGTGAGTGTGATCTGATGTGTGTGTGTACTCACCTGGGAATCGAAGCCCCGTGTCAGTTAGGCCAGAGCGAGCGTGCATTGCGTGAGGGGGGCGGGGCCTGCAGAGAGCCGGGGCGAGAGGCCAATCCGTGTGGGGGGGCGGGGCCATGGCGAGCCCAGCGGCCAATCAGCTTTGTGTCACCGTAAGGACACAATTTCGGAGCATGACAGACAGACAGACAGACAGACAGACAGACAGACAGACAGACAGACAGAATAAGGCAATTATATATATATATATATATATATATATATATACACATATACATACATACACATGCATACACACACACACACACACACACACACACACACACACACACCTAATAAAAACTACATACAGTAGAATCATCATCATTATATTAACAACTAAATTAAATTTCATTGCATATAACTATTCCCATGTGGGAAGCCTGGCAGGAGCAGCTTAGATTAAGGGAAATCGTAAATCTAACCAGCACTATACACGTCGGACACCAGACGTGTACTAGGAGACTAGAGGATCAAACTGCATTTGGTTACATGGAGTGTGGACATTAGCATACTACAGATATAATACTAACCTGAGGTCCGAGGAGGAACTCTGCTACTAATATCAAGCTTAATACTGGGGTTGTGCGGGGGCGCACAACCCTTTAAGATGAGCAATATAATAAGGAAAAACTTCACTAATTCCCACTAGTGCTTCTCATTTTGCGCCCCTATTTTCTCATTTTGGTTTGTATAGGAGGCTGTGGTGGCTGCTGCACGCAATGTTGATTGTGAAAAGATCAAACAACTGACAGAATCTATGGATGGTAGGCTGTTGAGTGTCATCATAAAGAAAGGTGGCTAATTGGTCACTAATTTTTTGGGTTTTGTTTCTGCATGTCAGAAATGTTTATTTTCACCAGGTAAACCAATATATCTACACAAAATTTAGAAACAAATGAGATGGGAAAATATTTGGTTTTTATGAAGTTGCCTAATAATTCTGCAGAGTAATAGTTACCTGCATAAACAGATATCCTCCTAAAATAGCTAAATCTAAAAAAAAAACACCATTCCAACTTCCAAAAATATTAAGTTTTGATATTTGAGTCTTTTGTGTTGATTGAGAACATAGTTGTAGATCAATAATAAAAAAAATCCTCTAAAATACAACTTGCCTAATAATTCTGCACATAGTATATTTTCCATACTCCCAGTAATCTAATTTTATGTATCCTTTTGTATGGCACTGTATCAAACGCTTTTGAAAAATCCATATAAAAAACACCCACAGCATTTCCCTGGTCCAGTCTGGAACTTACCTCCTTATAGAAGCTAATCAAATTAGTTTGACAGGACCGATCCCTCAAACCCATGTTGATACTGAGTCATGAGGTTATACTTCTTGAGATATTCCAAGATGGTATCTCTTAGGAAACCCTCAAGGATTTTACCCACAGTAGAGGTTAAACTTAATTTAAACCTGGCTCAGATTTTGAATATTGGCACCACATTTGCTATGCGCCACTCATGCAGTACAGTTCCTGTTATAGAATCTGTGAAGATTAAAAATAACGGTCTGTGAATTTCAAATTCAAATATCCTTTATTGGCAGGACCAAAATACAATTAGTGTTGCCAACGCAGGAGAAATACAGTAAGTGTTTTGGGAGGGGATCAGGGATATGGGGAGTTGGGGGGCACAATTTGGGCTCTGAAAGTACTTTTACGGGTCTTATGTTCATCTCAGCTTATGAAAAGTGGTGACATATTGGGCGGCGATCTCCACCATTGATTCCTCTTCCCCCAGTAGGATGCGGACTTTCATCTCCTCGTCCATGGATGGAAAGTCCGGGGTATAAGTGGTACGTTTCTGGAAGTGGGAGGCCCTCATTGCTGGGTATTTGTTACATTACAGCAGGAAATGTGCTTCATCCTCCAGAGCCCCCTGTTGGCAGTGCTGGCACAGTCTGTTCTCCCGTGGCTTGTATGTTTGTCGGTGCTGCCCTGTTTCCACCTCTCGACTGTGGGCAATCAGTCTGTATAGACTCAGGGTCTGCCTGTCTTTGGGGTGGCGTACCCTCTGTCTATCACTGTATGTAATATTTGTAGTACCCGGGGTTGTATGTCATCCGTGCCTTGAGATTTATTTACTTAAGTAATCTTGAGGCAGCACCGTACTTCAGCTGGATTAAGCAGGTGACATTTATTGGGGGATCTATGGTATCCCTAGTCATGTAATCTGTCATGGGATTTTCTTGTATAAATGCTGTAGGAAAAACGGAGTTTAGTAGATTGGCCTTTCCTTTATCCTACTCCACCATTTCACTCATTATTTTTGAGGGGGCCAACACTATCATTTTTTATTTTCTTACTGTTTATGTTGTTGAAGAATAATTCTGGATTATTTTTACATTATCTGGCAATGAGTCTCTGTCTCAATCTTTGCTGCTTTTTTTTTTTTTTACAGCATTTAAATTTTCTATAAGTATTTAATGCCTCCTCACTATCCTTTTGCCTTAGTTCTCTAAACGCTTTCTTTTTGTCATTTATTGCCCCTTTACAGCTTTATTAAGCAACTAGAAGGTGGCCCGATTCTACGCATCGGGTATTCTAGAATTTACGTATTGTGTAGTTAATGTATGATTTTTGTTATTATATATATATATATATATATATATATATATATTGTTGTCTGTAGTTACCAAGTGTTTGTGTAGGGGCTGTACATGTTCTGGGTGTAGTCTGGGTGTGGCGGGGGGTGAGAGCGGTGTTTGTGTGTTGCGTTGTGTGTCGTTATTTGTGGAGCACTGTGTGTCTGTATCGTTGTGTATGTGTGTTGCGCGGTTTGTGTGGGTGTGGGGTGTGTGTTTTGGGGGGAGGTATGTTTTGTGCAATGTGTGTGTTGTGCGGTATGTGCGTATATTTGTGTGTGCTGCGGTGTTTGTGTGTTGGGTGTTGTGTGTGTGCAGCGTTGTCTGTGTGTGTGGGTGTCTGTGTAGGGCAGTGTTTGTGTTTCACAGTGTGTGTGTAGTGTGTTGTGCAGTGCGTGTGTGGCAGTGTGTGTGTGTGTGTGTGTGTGTTTGTGTGTGTGTGTGTGTTTTGGGGGAGGTGTGCACCCCCCATCATGCTCCATCCTTCATGCTGCGCAGCCCCCATCGTGCTCCATCCCCACTCCCCATCGTTCTCCATCCCCCATGCTGCGCACTCCCAAACGTGCTCCATCCCCCATGCTGCGCACTCCCCATCATGCTCTATCCCCCATGCTGCGCACTCCCAAACGTGCTCCATCACCCATGCTGCGCACTCCCCATCGTGCTCCATCCCCCATGCTGCGCACCCCCCATCATGCTCCATCCCCCATGTTGCGCACCCCTCATCGTGCTCCATCCCCCATGCTGCGCACTCCCAATCGTGCTCCATCCCCCATGCTGCGCACTCCCAATCGTGCTCCATCCCCCATGCTGCGCACTCCCCATCGTGCTCCATCCCCCATGCTGCGCACTCCCCATCGTGCTCCATCCCCCATGCTGCGCACCCCCCATCGTGCTCCACAGTCACACATCAGACAGTAAACACGCACACATCTGATCGCATACACTCACACACACACACCCCACTTCTCCCTGTGCCCACCGGTGTGCGGTCCCAGCAGCTGTGCTGCACGCCATGCTCCTCTGCCGACACTCACAGATCCGATCGCATACACTCACACACATACTCACACATCAGAACACACTCACGCACACACGATCGCATACACTCACACACACACACACTCACGCACATCCGATCACACACACACACACACACACACACACACACAGTGACGATATCGCACATACGCGCTGACACAATACCACATGCTTCCGGCCATGTGATCCTCCGGCAGGTCCTGGAAGATCACTGCACGCACAGGATCGCCGCCGAGAAGCAAGCGATATCACGGGATGTTGTGAGTATGTGGATGCGATCTGATTGTGTGTGTGTGTGTGTGTCCGTGTCCGCCGCTGCAGGACCTTGATGCGCTCACCTCGGGGCGAGAGGCCATTCCGTGCGGGGGTGGCGGAGCCGAGCGGCCAATCAGTGCGGGGGAAGGGAGCCGAGGCGAGCGTCCAATCCGTGCGGGGGGGGGCGGGGCCATGGCGAGGCCAGCGGCCAATCCGCTGTTTGTCACCGTAAGGACGTGGCCAATCCGTGCGGGGGGGGGGGCGGACCCGAGGCGAGCGGCCAATTCGTGCGGGGGGGAGGAGCCGAGGCGAGCGGCCAATCCATGGGGGGGCGGGGCCATGGCGAGGCCAGCGGCCAATCCGCTGTTTGTCACCGTAAGGACGTGGCCAATCCGTGCGGGGGGGGGGGCGGACCCGAGGCGAGCGGCCAATTCGTGCGGGGGGGAGGAGCCGAGGCGAGCGGCCAATCCATGGGGGGGCGGGGCCATGGCGAGGCCAGCGGCCAATCCGCTGTTTGTCACCGTAAGGACATGTCACGGTAAGGACATGTCCCGGTAAGGACACAATTTTGGAGCAAGACAGACAGACATACAGAATAAGGCAATTATATATATAGATAGTGGTTTCCTCCTATTTAGTTATTTCTAGCTTGTTTATTCCTATAGGGTATATATTGTGCACAGGTCCACCTCAGGATGCTTATAAAAGTGTCCCATTTGCTTTGTGCACTTTTATTTCTCAGGACACTGTCCCAGTTTATGGCACCAAGTTCATCTCATACTGTGGAAATTCACCTTCCTGAAATGTAGTCCCTCTACTGTACACTCTATTAAAGGAAGCATGAAAACATTGTTCCCCCCCAACCCATATATTTAGTATGCGGACTGGCCTATTGGTTAATATTTGGTCTACCAGTGGCCCCCTTCTTATTGGGTCCTGAACCAGTTGTGATAGGCAGTTATCCTTCATTGTTGTCAAAAAACTGTTTCCTTTGCTGGACTTGCAGGCTTCTGTTTCCCAATTTATATCGGAGAGTTGAGGTCCCGCATGATACCTTCCCTCTGATTCGATGCCTCATCTATTTGCTTTATGAGGATATTTTCTTCCGTTTCCTTTATATTTGGAGGCTTGTAACAAACCCCTATGATGATTTTACATATAAACACACACACCACCTCCTTCTATTTGTACGGTCATTTCTGAACACACTATATCGCTGTAAATGAAAAGCCCAGTCATAGCTCTCGTCTAGCCAGGTCTCAATTATCCCTAACATATCAAATTTTGCCACCAATATTAATTATAATTCCGCTATCTTGTTGGTGAGGCTTCTGGCATTAGTGTACATGCACTTTCAGTTTTTCTCTGTACTTCTATTCTTGCTTAATACATTGACTGTCCTGACCGCTCCCCATACCACCTCAAAATCATTACTAATGCCCAGGTCACTGTTTGCACTATTTTCCCCTCCTGTACAGTAAATGCCCTCCCAGTCCCTAGTGTGAACACTCCTTGACCCTTCTAGCCATTTTTTCCCCAACACAAATGCACCCTCCTCATTGAGGTGCAGCCCATCCCCAGCATAGAATTTGTAGCCAACAAAGAAGTCGGGCCCAGTTCTCCAGAAACTCAAAACCTTGTGGTACAGGCAGTATTTCAGAAAATTCCTCCTTTGAGGTCCTTGCCCTTCAGCTTACAGCCCAATTCCCTTAAATCATTTTTAAGAACCTTCCACCTACCTTTAACTGTCATTTGTGCCGATGTGCACCATGACTGTCATGGGTCCTCACCAGCTCCTCCCAGTAATCAGTCAACCCGATCAGTGATGTGCCGAAATCGAGCGCCAGGAAGACAACACACTGTCTTTGTGATAGATTACCCTATTTGTTCCCATAATAATGCAGTCCCCCACTACCAGCACTGGCCTGCCCTGTACTCCTACTTTCCCCCTTACGGAAGCAGACACCACTCCAGCTTTCAGAGGACGTGTCTTGCTGCAGCAGTGCTAACACTGTACTAACACCCCTCTCATCTGCCAACTTTGCAAACTTGTTGGGGTGTGCCAGATTAGGACTAGCCTTCCTGGCACTTTTCTCTCTACCCCGCCTTCTAACTGTAATCCAGTTAGCTGCCTCACTGTCTTGTATCTCCATACTACGCTACTCCCCCACATTTATCTCAGCAAGCAGCTGCTCTGTGAGCAGCAAACGCCTTTCCATATTGTCAATGGATCTCAGTGTTGCCAGTTGCTCATTTAGATCCAGTGCCTGGGCTTCCAAATGTACAATGTGCACACATCTCTCACAGCTGTAAGCACCCACGAACGTCTTTTCAAGGATAGCATACATGTGACAAGATGTCCACTGGATGGCAGTGTCATAAAATTTCCTAATGGGGATTGCACAATTCAGAAATATAAAACAGATAAATTAAACCAAAAAACACAGTTATTCAGTACAAATTACTCCCTTCTAAATTCCCTGAATCCAAAGTCACTGAATCACACAAGTAACACACTTCGCCCAAATCACACAGACACAAATCACACTCGCCCACTCTTTCACACTCGCACTGGAAGATGATTTAAATAGTTTCCTTGTTCCTGAGCTGCAATACAACCTGCAACTCACTGTAAATCAGCATATAGTTTAGGCCTTTTCTTTTAGAAGTGTGACATAGATGTAATCAACAGGTTATCTTTATAAGCATCCCACAAAATACTAAATACCTTAATGCACTATGCTCAACGTCACACACTCACTTTTACTGGTTGCAATATGGAGACACAAAAATAAAAAAAGTAAGTTACCTGGACTTAGTTCTACCAGATAAGGTAACTTTTCTGGATAAAGGGAGCAGCTATAGGAGTCCAATCTATCCTTGCCCTTAGCAATTTTTCCTTCAGGTTTCCGATTCTTCTTTGAGAGGCAGTCTATCGGTCTCCTTTTCAACTGAAACACAAGTTCCCCTTAAAACAATAAAACAAAAATTAAGATAGGAATTCCAACCCAAATTAAACACCAAAAAACTTTGAAGAACACTTAGACTATATACAAAACATAATGGTATTCTTCCACTCATTGTTCTGTTATATTTTGCCTTATATTGCAGACAAAACAGAAATATTCTTCTTATGGGTTGCACAAAATCTAGTAGCTCTGTGTCTAGCTGTAAGGTGACTGGCTACTGATGGTTGTGGGGGCTGATTTCTAGACAACCAGTCTTTTTGGGAGGCCTATGCATTTAGTTTTTCTATCCTAGTCCATCTACCAATAATTCTATTGTTCGTAAAGGAAAGCAAGCAGCAGGATTTTCACAATTAAAGTAAAGGTAAAGGTAGTGTCATACTGGCGCTAGGTCAAGAAATGAGGGCATTGTTTGAGTGCCATGTGCATCGGGGCCAGACTTTTTTGGGTAGGGTCCTCTGTAATGATTCCTCTCCTTGCTGCCTGCCTACCCTCTCTCACCACAATTAGCATGTGCGCAATATTATTTTAAAGGGGTGGTTCATCAATTTTTTTTATTTTCTCTATGAGTCTAACTTACTATTTCAAATCTCTTCTTAATTGGCTTCTATTCCCTGTTCTGGCACTGAGCGGCACAATCCTGCATGCTCAGTGCCGGTCACATGACCCCTGGTGCTGCGGCCTTTGGTATCAACTGATGTCACGTCAAGTTCCGGGCTCTCAGGGTTTACGTTACATCAGGGGATGCCGGCGACACTCAAACTGATTGACTGAGTTGTGGGCGGTGATTTCCGCACGTTACAGCCCAGCATTGAGGGGAGGTTCCAGAGGATGGTATGAAGTGGTGAAGAGGGCTTCACATGCGGCAGATTTGTAAGGTACGGGGCGCCAGTGTGGAGTACAAAGAGGGTTTTCTTCAGCTGAATCCCAACCCCCTGTCGCGCAAGTATCTGATTGCACTATCCAGCACAGCCGCCCGCTCTGGTCAGCTGTCAGAAGAGTGTACGGTGACGGGCAGTGTGATCCTGCAAGAATTAAGAATCTCGGGCTTTATACAAGCTGGTAAAACAAAGCTGGTATTAACCCCTTATTACCCAGCGTGCCACCCGATGAAAGCGCCATTTTCTGGTGCAGCTGGGGACTGCAATTCATAGCGGGGAGGGGGGGGCAAGAAAGCTTTTTTTTTTTTTTTTTTTTTAATTATTACATAAACTTCATGAAAAGGGCTTCCCTATATTTTTGATTCGCAGCCAGGTACAAATAGGCAGCTGAGGGTTGGGTGCAGCCCGTACCTGCCTGCTGTACCTGGCTAGCATACACAAATATGGCGAAGACCACATCATTTTTTATTTTTTATTTAGGTTTTGGGCAAAAAAGGTTTTTAAAAAAGTCCTTCCCTGGATTTTTCATTGCCATTAAAGGTAACAGCAAGCAGTCGGGGTTAGCAGACAGTAACTGCTTGGATTACACTTAGCAATAGAAAATGCAGCGGGAGCCCACGCATTTTTTTTTTTTTTTTTTAAGGTTATGTGTTTGGGGTTTCTGTTTTTTATTTTTAATGAATTTTATAAAAAGAAAAATCGACATGAGCTTCGCCCATCGAGCACCCGAGTATTTTACTGCTCACTCATCCCTACTCCTGACCACACAGCCAGCAGAACAAGTAATCAGATCAGCTGACTCCAGTGTCAGCCCATTACTTGTTCTGTGTCTCCCTACATCCATCGCAGCGTATGAAGGCTGTGAGGTCAGCTGAGTTCAGGTGGCACTTCAGTCAGCTGATCTGAACTCAGCCAACCTCACAGCTTGCACACTCTGCAATGGATGCAGCGGGACACAGAACAAGTAATCGTCCGACACTGGAGTCAGCTGATCTGAACTCAGCTGCTCCTGACCACACAGCCCGCACACGGTCACACGTGATCGGCAGCAGGTAGTGACTGTTAACCTGCATCCTTCGCAGTGTGTGCGGGATGTGAGATCAGGAGTTCAGCTGATTCACGATCAGCTGACTCCAGTGCCGGCCGTTAAAGTCCCGCTGCATCCATCGCAGCAGCCAGTAGAAGTAGAAGGATCCGGTAAAATAACAAATGCGGTTGCATGCATTGCACATTCAATCCACAGGATCCGGTCATATGCGGTTTGCGTTTTTTTGCCTATAGGCAAAGAAACGCTGTTGTGAAAGTAGCCTACAAAATGCATGCCACAAAGATGATACAGACGACACACACAGACTAAGCAAAAGGGGAAAAGGCAAACTCATGACCCCATCATTTTTTTCCCCCAATTATTTCTGTTTTTTCACATGTTGCGCCGGCTAATCGGAGGAGTTGGGTGGTGTGCTGAGTGGGTGTGTTAGATACAGTCCTACAGCCCACGCAAAGAATCATGGAAGTTGAAGGAACTGAACCCAGGAAGTCAGGAGAGAGATTAACCCCATCAGAGCTGGAGCCAGAAATGAGGATGTGCTTCTAGAGCACGATAAAAGGTAATATTGCTGAAATAACATAATAGATGTGTGGAGAGGCACATAATAGCAAGATTTATGAGCGAAAAAAAACAAAAAACAAACAGTTTTGGCAACCGGACAACTTCTTTAGGATATGTGCGCACACTGCGTTCTGTCAAGTGTAGAAAAAATGCACTCTCTGGCAGACTGGACAACTGTAAACACTGCATTTGACAAAAAATGCATCCAAAACGCATGCATTTTGTATGCGTTTTGAATGCATTTTGGATGCATTTTTGACAGTGCGGTCCCACTCGGCTCTGCTACATCCCCATAGAGCATGGCTGGCTGCGAGACGGAGCCATGAACTCGGATGAACTGCACCCAACTTCATTGTCATTGCACGGCTCTGTCTCTCTGCTGCAGCCTGATTTGCACTCACGGGTGAAAGGCTCACTGGTGACCGCAAATTCCCTGAGTGACTGATGTGAGCTATGTGATCAGTGGTGCAGTCACTCAGGTTACCCGCGTGTTGTGAATAAGTTTTCCAGTTCGGCGCTCCGTCTTGTGGTCAGTGCTGGTAGTGCAGTTTATGTGTGGAATGGAAGCGACACACCTACAGAGGACTGGCAATCAGGGTCTGACTGGGCTATTTAACTTAGTAGCTTTCTCTTGTTACTTGCCTGTGGTCAATTGGTCCTGTGTGTCCAGGACATTCTGCAATCAGCTCTGCTCACTTCCAGAACTTCCCTCAGATAAGTGGTCTTGTACCTCTGCTGTTTACCACCTTTTGTTGTTGTTATGCTTTTATACTATGCACAATTTCTAATTTGTCTGTGTGGAGTTGTGGTGGAATGGATCATTCCCTGCTGGGAGTGTCTGTATACTTGGCTCCATGATTCTGCAGGATTTGTGTTTTGTCATGCTTGGTATTTTTCAGTCCCTCATCTGTATTAGTGTTTTTGGATCCCAGTAACATCTAAGTGCTGGTACAGTGGGGGAGAGGTTTAGTAACCTCAGGTTTTTTCCATATCAGTAGTGCTGGTATTTAATAGGGTTTTTACGGCTGCAGACAGTTGCTCTTTCCTATCCTTTTCTATAAAGATAGTTTGGGCCTCCCCTTTGCTGAAATCTGTCCTTTTTGGCTTTGTATTGTGTTTTTCTATATCACCGTAGCCTTTACATGTGGGGGGCTATCTTTGGGGACTACTCCGAGGCAGATTAGCTTTCGTATATTTCTATCTGTGAGATCATTTAGTTCTCTGGCTTTGTCGAAGCGTCCAGGTCATCGTAGGCACGCCCCACGGCTACTGTTATTTATGTGTCAGGATTAGGTCTGCAGTCGGTTAAGTTTCCAGCCACTCTTATCTTTTGGGATTCCGCATTATTTGATCCTCCCCGCTCCCTGAATCATAACACCGCGGCCAGCTGGAGTCCTCCACCTGAGACCAGAAATCACCTCAGTGAGGGCACCGCTGATAACTACAGTCCCTCGGACGACTTGCTGTCACAGTTGGAGGTTCCAGCGGTAGCCGCGGGTAACCTGAGTGACGTCATTGCTGATAGCATGGCTCACTTCACTTGCTGCGTGGAGCTCACAGTGAGTGGTTGTGGTCTGTGGCCGCTCGCTGTCAGCATCCGATGTAGCAGAGCTGAAAGCATCGTGGGACCTCGTGTGGATTACGTCGGACCTGGAGAGCTGTTTCGGGATTAATAAAGTGCTGAAAAAGGGGTTTTTTTTGTCTTTTATTCCAAATGAAGGATTTTTTGAATGTATGAGTTTATTTTCTTTAACTTACACATTAATCATGGGGGGTGTCTCAGACGCCTGCCATGAATAACCTAAGACTTAGTGGCAGCTATGGGCTGCCAATAGCTCTTTATTACCCGATTGCCACCGCACCATGGCAATTCGGGATGAGCCGGGTAGAGTACCAAGACAGTCACATTTAATGGATATCAAGAGCAAAACCTGGCTCAACCACTCAAATTAGTGTAGGTGCTCTGGAGAAAAACCGGTAATATATAAAATGTACTCCGGCACACTAAGGAATATCATGAAAAAGAGTCCAAAATGGTGCTCAAAAAAACGTCTTTATTAGAAATGAGAATTTTGTCCCGTCGTTTCAACCCGTTGAGGGTTTTCTTCAAGGACTAATTTGTAATAACAGGAAAACAAAAAAGGGGTACAATGTCACAACAATATAGTGTACACAATTGTTACATAATAGGGGCATGTATCACATACATATGAGAGGATGAACACAATTGTTACGAAAAAAATAAAACAAGCATTCCATATAGAGTATACATGAGAATCACCCATGAACAAAATGTAATAAAATAAAATGAAATACATGCCCTCAGGGATTTGCGCAATGTGTTTGTACAAAGTGCATGGACTGAAGGTAAAGACATACCTATGGTGGACGAAACTAAAGTTCTTAAGTAAGCACCAAGTCACGTTAGGTGAAGCAGATTTTTAATGTCCAAAATGGTACTAGAAAAGGTGAAACATAAAATGTTACTATTGAGAACTATTGATTTTAACCAAGGGGGACAGCAGGGGATTATGTTGAAGGCATACCTAAGAGGACCAGTATTGGGTATTAGGACATCAGTTCGTGTGGGTAGAGAGATGAAAAGAAAGGCCACAGCCGTTCTGTGAAGTCAAAAGAATATACATATGTTCACTATGTTCACTATAGGCGTCATGTGTAGAGGCCGGTGACATATCGGCTCCCCTGGAGGGCATACCTTGCGAGTGAAGCTAGTGTGTTAATTCCATAGGAGTCATAGGAAGACTAAGCCTAGATTAAAAAGGTTATATTTCTGTAAACAGCAGGAGACATATGACAGGACTAATGACATGTAGACCCCCCTAAAAAGGGCGTACCTTGTAAGCAAAGTTAGTATGTGCCAGGGGTCCAAAGCCTCGATTTAAGTCAGATTAAAGCCAATGTAGGTAAATGGTTCATACTGTGATATACATAGAAACAGGTCTGAGTTATATGTCAATGACTAAAAACATAGTATCATTGTCACTGAATATTAGTACCAACCAGGGTAAAGTAAAGGCATGATTACCATGAATATGGGAGTAGGTCCCAAATGATTCCACAGGAGTACTGGGGAAACTAATGGAAAAACACAAAATTGTACATAACGTTGGTGAAGAGGAATGTGTATTGATTGTGAGAACTACCACAATGGGGGTGGTAATGGACATAAGACATACCTCACCACAGAATGTGGATCTCACAAGTGTTATGCTGTATCAGCCGCAGGTCAATTCTTCTGTGATCCAGTAGGATCATCAGATGGTGAGTTTGCTGTGGTGACAATAAGGGAGATCATATACGGGACGTGTAAAGAGATTACATAAGTCATAATGACCATACCTCAAAAGGAAAATGTAAAGAATCCATCGTACCTTATACAGTGGTAGCTGTGTAATGCAAGTGAGGCTACATCAGCTGTGGGATAGGTCTGCAAGGTTCAAAATATGTTCACCATATGTGGAGTGGTTGCTGTAATGACGACTGGCAGAGTTTTTGATCAAAAACGGATCCTGTTACACCAGTGTTTTACACCCTGCCTAAGATCCATAAGAACATACAGTTGCCACCCGGCCGCCCAATCGTAGCATCTACTGACTCTGTATTGTTCCCACTAGCCATCACCATCGACAGAATTTTGACACCACTGATTCCTACCATACCCTCCTACCTAAGAGACACCTCTGATTTCCTTGGTTATCTGCGCTCACTCACGGACATTCCATCTAACTGTTTACTAGTCACACTAGACGTTAACAGTCTATACACCAGCATAGCACACGCCGATGGGATCCAGGCGGTGGATTGGTTCCTTGAATTACAAGGCACTCTCACTATAGCCCAGCACTCATTTTGCATGGACCTCATCCACACAATATTGGAGAACAATTTCTTCATTTTTGAAGACTCATATTTTCTACAGTGCAGAGGCACGGCAATGGGGTCTAATATGGCACCCCCTTATGCGAACATTTATATGGCGCATTTTGAGGCTCTCTATATATATGGGAATCCCCTTTGGAAGAAACATTCAGTGATATGGAAGAGATTCATTGATGATATTTTTATGATTTGGCACGGTGACTCTTCCACTCTAGATAGGTTCTTTCAACAGATCAACTCATATAGACTGGGCCTCACTTTCACCATACATCACGATCCTCATTCAATCAGTTTTCTCGACACTCTGGTACAACTCTCTCCTAGGGGCCACATTGATACGGACCTCTATGTAAAATCAACAGACAGGAATAGCCTTCTCCACTTTAACAGTTGCCATCCAGCTCACACTAAAAAAGCCCTTCCTATATCACAACATAAACGAGTGGAGAGAATCGTATCTAATCCAGAAAAACGAGAACTGAGACTATAGGAAATGGGTTCAAAATTCATGTCTAGGGGCTATCCAGCCCACATAGCAAACAATCGTATATCACGATCTGACACAACCCGATCCAACATATCTCAAGTAGCATGCGTTAACACTTATCACCCGTTTTCACCGCTGATCAAGGGTATCATTGCAAAACATTGGCCATTATTACAAACTGCATATCCCACTGTTTCCAAGTTTTCTCAACCTCTATTGTTCTGCTATAAGAGACCCAAGAATCTTAGAGACAATTTAGTACGGGCCGACATAGGGTCCTCCACCAGAACAAAACAAACCTTTTTAGGGACTCCCAAAGTCGGCAATTACCCCTGTTTACATTGTTTGCAATGCAACAACTTAACTCGGGGAGATACATTTACCCATCCACATACAGGTAAGGTGTTTCATATTCGGGAATATTTGACATGTGACTCCTCGTTCGGTGTATACCTCATTAAGTGTCCACGCGGTCTCGGATATGTTGGGGAGACCACCAAACATATCCGGGACCGTATTAATAAACATAAGTCCACTATCCGCTGTCAACAAATCTTATTACCTATTCCACATCACTTTGTCACACATAGACATACAGTGGCTCAACTTAAATTTCAGATCATTGAACACATACCACCCATAAGAAGGGGTGGTAATAGAACAAGAATCCTTAAACAACGTGAAGCATATTGGATCCATACCCTGAGGACCCTGGAACCTCATGGGTTAAATCGAGAATATGATATATTCACTTAGGCATTTTATCTTTTGATGCGTAACATGACAGAAATATTGGTAGTATTCTGTAAACTGTCCCATGATCTTTTTTCCACAGGAGTATGATATGGGTTAGCATTATAATATTCTCTAACTCTTTTTCTTCTCTCCCTTAGGTCACTCACATCACTTGAATGCACTTCCACCCAGTACGCCACTTGCAATATGTGTCCAGCACTCTCACTTAGGTTTGTATATCCCCTCATTGCGAGCACCCTTCCCTCTGCGCGTGCGCCCCTGTCCTCCGCGCGCTCACGATGCACGGCGTCACATACGACGCCCTGCCCAGTTGGGCGCGCGCCGGCCATGCGTCCCTGCGCGCACGCGCGGGAGACACATCACCATTGGTGTGTGTTCTGCCTTCCGCGCACGCACGGGGTACCGGCGCCGGACCCCCGGTGTCTTGCTACACCGCACATGCGCGTGACATCACAACACACGCCCCCATCCACCGATCTCACACGCAGACGTGTGGGTCTTGCCTTCCGCGCATGCACGGGGCTGACGCTGTTGCAGCAGCGTTTGGCCTCAACGCGCATGCGCGGGGCATTACGTCACCACGCCTGCGGCCACATGCGTTCCACTCCCTAATAGGAAGCTGACTCTCCCAGCACAGCATAAATACCACGCACTTCCCGTACAAGGCGTCTGGCGTCCCACACGTGGCGATCTTTCCTCACAGGTATGTAATGGAACCTCTAGCCCCCTCTATCATATTTTCCAATTTAACCCTTTCCCTCTACTCCTCCATAGAGCCTTTGGCCAGCTCATGTATAGAACATATATACAGACAGCATTAGGAAAGGTATGTTTCCATCTTACACCCTATATGACTTTCACACATTATTGACCTCACCCATATGCTTCCTTTGTCGCCTTCTCCATCATCATTACAGCAACCACTCCACATATGGTGAACACATTTTGAACCTTGCAGACCTATCCCACAGCTGATGTAGCCTCACTTGCATTACACAGCTACCACTGTATAAGGTACGATGGATTCTTTACATTTTCCTTTTGAGGTATGGTCATTATGACTTATGTAATCTCTTTACACGTTCCGTATATGATCTCCCTTATTGTCACCACAGCAAACACTCACCATCTGATGATCCTACTGGATCACAGAAGAATTGACCTGCGGCTGATACAGCATAACACTCGTGAGATCCACATTCTGTGGTGAGGTATGTCTTATGTCCATTACCACCCCCATTGTGGAAGTTCTCACAATCAATACACATTACTCTTCACCAACGTTATGTACAATTTTGTGTTTTTCCATTAGTTTCCCCAGTACTCCTGTGGAATCATTTGGGACCTACTCCCATATTCATGGTAATCATGCCTTTACTTTACCCTGGTTGGTACTAATATTCAGTGACAATGATACTATGTTTTTAGTCATTGACATATAACTCAGACCTGTTTCTATGTATATCACAGTATGAACCATTTACCTACATTGGCTTTAATCTGACTTAAATCGTGGCTTTGGACCCCTGGCACATACTAACTTTGCTTACAAGGTACGCCCTTTTTAGGGGGGTTTACATGTCATTAGTCCTGTCATATGTCTCCTGCTGTTTACAGAAATATAACCTTTTTAATCTAGGATTAGTCTTCCTATGACTCCTATGGAATTAACACACTAGCTTCACTCGCAAGGTATGCCCTCCAGGGGAGCCGATATGTCACCGGCCTCTACACATGACGCCTATAGTGAACATAGTGAAAATATGTATATTCTTTTGACTTTACAGAACGGCTGTGGCCTTTCTTTTCATCTCTCTACCCACACAAACTGATGTCCTAATACCCAATACTGGTCCTCTTAGGTATGCCTTCAACATAATCCCCTGCTGTCCCCCTTGGTTAAAATCAATAGTTCTCAATAGTAACATTTTATGTTTCACCTTTTCTAGTACCATTTTGGACAATAAAAGTCTGCTTCACCTAACGTGACTTGGTGCTTACTTAAGAACTTTAGTTTCATCCACCATAGGAATGTCTTTACCTTCAGTCCATGCACTTTGTACAAACACATTGCGCAAATCCCTGAGGGGATGTATTTCATTTTATTTTATTACATTTTGTTTATGGGTGATTCTCATGTATACTCTATATGGAATGCTTGTTTTATTTTTTTCGTAACAATTGTGTTCATCCTCTCATATGTATGTGATACATGCCCCTATTATGTAACAATTGTGTACACTATATTGTTGTGACATTGTACCCCTTTTTTCTTTTCCTGTTATTACAAATTAGTCCTTGAAGAAAACCCTCAACGGGTTGAAACGTCGGGACAAAATTCTCATTTCTAATAAAGACTTTTTTTGAGCACCATTTTGGACTCTTTTTCATGATATTCCTTAGTGTGCCGGAGTACATTTTCTACATTTAATGGATGTGGCAAATCCGGGCGGGTGCTGGCTGATATTTTTAGGCTGGGGGGCTCCCCATAACGTGGGGCTCCCCATCCTGAGAATACAAGCCTTCAGCCGTTTGGCTTTACCTTGGCTGGTATCAAAATTGGGGGGAACCGCACGTCTGTTTTTGGTTGCGGAGAGACAGCGGTCACTCAGCATGGGGGCCCGTCTGGATGCAACCAATCATAGTTGCAGGTGGGCGGGGGAAGCAGTGAATACGAGATGGAATGATGAGCGTCTGGCATTTTTAAAAGCCGAAGCCGCCTGAGCTTTGTGACAGCAGTGCAGCGCTGCGCCGGTGAGTATGAAAGAGAGAGGGAGAGACCGACCTACACCGACAGAGACCGAGAGACCTGCATTTTGTTTGTCAAAAAAGCATGGAAAATGCAACAAAAATGCATGGCAAGCGCATAGCTAAACATTTTGGTTGCATTTGGACACACCTCATTCATTTCAAAGGGGTGCAAAATGCAACCAAAACACACAAAAGAAGTGACGTGCTGGTTTTTTAAACGCATCAATTTGGTCAAATATTTGGCATCCAAAACGCTGCGTTTAAAAAAGCAACGTGGGCAAGGAATTTGCTGACTTCTCATAGACTTTGCTGGGGAAGCACAACGCATTCATTTTGACAATAACACGCTGCAGTTTTAAACGCAGCCAAACTGCTGGAAAAAATGCAATGTGCGCACATGGCCTAAAAGTTTTTCTCTTACTCTTCAATAAAATGGCGCCGAATCAACGCATACGAGAGCAGTGATCTCTGGCGTTATTTTAATGAAGACACTGTAAAGATGAATATGAGCGGCAATGGGGCATAATGCAGATTGATTTCTTTTTCTTTCATCAATGCATGTCCTGTCACCATTCATACACAGTGTCATCAGTAAAATGTCGCCGGAGATCGTGGTACGCGCAGATTCTGGCGCTATTTCATTGAAGAAAAACTTGAACATAATACTGTGCACATGCCGCCCCTGGGTTAATCGCGGTGGCAGACAGGAGAAGTTTAAATAGAGAGGAGCCAGGCAGATAGCCAGGGGAAAAATCATTACAGCAGACCCAACCCACATAGTCCAGCCCTGATGCACATGCCACTCAACCAATGCACACATTTCTGGACTTTTGATAACGTTTTTTTCTGTAATTAAACATCCAGTCTCTAAAATTAAGGTACGATTTGATTCACCATCCTAGCGCCAGTATGGCACTTCCTTTAGATACATGTGAAACTCCTGCTGGTTGGTTCCCTTTAAGATGCAGATTAGAGCTGAGAAACATGACTTGAAATAGGGCATTGTTGAATTCTGCTGTCAGACGTCTGTAGTGACCCACACTTACTGAGCCGCATGAAGATCTGATGAAGTTTCTGTCTTCAATTTAGATGATTGCAATACAAAAGTAAAAAGCAGTAAGACTACTGGAGTTGCACAGACACCCAAAGCACATATAATTCAAGGGCCCTAGTTTAATTTTGGGAGCACGGGGCTTAATAGTCCATTTTGATGTTAGAAGTTTTTGATGAGTCTGACCTTTAGCAGCTATCAATTGGGGTGGATGATTACTTACAAAATTGGTGATTAGTTCAATACTTCACCTGCTGTAAAGTACTATTGACATGAACTTCTCACCAGAGGTCAGTAACAACCCATCCAATCCACAAAAGCATAGAAATCAAACCATCAATGTCCATAAATTTATTGATAAGCAATACTGAGGAATGACCCATGCTTAATGAAATGTATTTAATGCTCTGCACACAAGCCTTTATTGGTTTTGACATCTTCAAGACGCTTCCAGTATTGAAAAACTAGCTGCATGCATTATTCAGGTTAGATTTTAGACCATTCTTCCACACAAATGCTCTTCAAATCCCGAAGGTTCCATTTTCTACTATGAACTCTGAGCTTTAGTTCCATCCATAAATTTTCTATTGGATTCAGATCAGGTGATTGGCTCGACCACTCTAACAGCTTTATTTTCTTTCTCTGAAACCAATTAGGTTTCCTGCTGTGTGTTTAGGATCATTGTCTTGCTGAAATGTCCACCCTTGGTTCATCATCTTCATCCTGGTAGATTGCAGCAGATTTTTATCAAGAATGTCTTGATACATTTGTCCATTCATCCTTCCTTCAATAGCAATAAGTTTTCCAGTGACTTATGCTGAAATATAGTCTGCAACATGATATTCCCACCTCCAAACTTCACTTTTGGAATGGTGTTTTGGGGGTGATATGTAGTGCCTTTTGGCCTAAAAACATGGGGTGCATGATGGCATCCAAAGTTTAATATTTGGCTTATCTGACAACTATATTCTCCTAATATTTCACAGCCTTGCCTAAATGCCACTCAGCAAACTTTAAAGGTCCATGAGCATGCTTCACTGCTGGTATGGTGTTTTGCATGTGATATCCAGTGCTTTACGGCCTCCAAACATGTTGTGAATTATGGCATCCAAAGAGTTCAATTTTAGTTGCATCTGACCAGACTACAGTGGATCCTCGCTTAACGAGTAACCCAGATAGCGAGTATTTGGCTTAACGAGCAAAGCTTGCTGTAAATTTGTAACTCAGTTTAGGAGCATGCTTTGCTGTACGAGCAAAATACTCACCGCACATACTACCGGTTCTGTACATCCACCGCGCTCTAACCCTCTCGTGCAGTCCACACAAACACACACAAGCAGACACATACAGACACAAACACACGCACACACAAATATTATGCTCACCTTACCTTCCTTTCCATCGCCGGCCTCAAGGTTCTTGTAGTTCGCCGGTACAGGATGTGTACCGGGTAACCATCGCAACGAGGGAGGAACGTTCGCTGCCAGAGCAAGTTCCTCCCTCGTCGCGATGGTTACCCGATACACATCCTGTACCCGCGAACTACAAGAACCATGAGGCCGGCGATGGAACAGAAGGTAAAGTGACCACAATATGTGTACCTTCCGTTCCATCGCCGGCCTCATGGTTCTTGTAGCTCGCCGCTACAGGCTGTGTATCAGCAAGACTGTATACAGCAAAAAATACACATAAAATATAACCTTTAATGAGTCTCTTTAAAAAGAGGGTTCATCTTACCTCTGTAAAAACAATATCTGTCACAGAGAATGCCGTGCTATATTGCCCACTTCTATCAAAGGGATCAATGCACTCTGCCACAGAATATGTATAAAAAACAGCTGACCACCAGGCCGAAGATTAAGTACAAACTCATCCGTTGACAACACCAGGGAACAGAAGTGGCTACCCCCACTCATGTGTTGTCCATACAAATATGCAGTAGTCCTTAAATAGGGGACCAATGCAGACTAATACGTAACCAGTTGGTCAAGTATCATGTATTTCATTTCTGGCCAACAAGCACCAGTGGTTCAGAATAAACATGGCAATGCTCCTAGATACCACGTGCGTTCTGCATAGACGTTCTAGTAAGGGAACGTCACTGAGGCGCCAGGAGAGTGATCGTCACTTCCTGAGGGACCTTGCGTTCCACTGCTGCGTTCCACGGTTTAATATGGAGACGGGGAGCACATGTGCGGATGTGACGTCACACGCTGGCAAAGGAGCGGTGACTATTTAAACATGGTGACTGTAAACAGCGGTGTGCAGCCTGGATGATGTGTGCTGTCACCGTCTGGTAAGTCACCTGCTCTCTATTGTACCTTTACTGGGAAAGCCTTTTTTAGAGGGGGTTCATTTATATACACATCCCCCGTTTATTCCCTACAATTTCTGCTTTATTTATAGTAAACCCATGAAAGGTTTCATAACAGGAACCTATATCTCCTCATTCAAGCTCCCCTGATGATTATGGGACATATGAAACGCGTCGGGAGAAGGAGAACCTGGGAAGGACAGTGACCTTTAATCTAAAGGGATCCCAGGTCCAGTATGAAAGGGACTGTGGAGACGCCTATAATGATGGGAAATTGTCCGTCGGATGATTGTGGAAACTGAATGCACCAGAATTGGTGAGATTGTTCCAATTTTTCTACATGTACATTGTTCTGGTGAATTTTGGTATCTAGGAGCATTGCCATGTTTATTCTGAACCACTGGTGCTTGTTGGTCAGAAATGAAATACATGATACTTGACCAACTGGTTACATATTAGTCTGCATTGGTCCCCTATTTAAGGACTACTGCATATTTGTATGGACAACACATGAGTGGGGGTAGCCACTTCTGTTCCCTGGTGTGTTGTCAACGGATGAGTTTGTACTTAATCTTCGGCCTGGTGGTCAGCTGTTTTTTATACATATTCTGTGGCAGAGTGCATTGATCCCTTTGATAGAAGTGGGCAATATAGCACGGCATTCTCTGTGACATTGTTTTTGCAGAGGTAAGATGAACCCTCTTTTTAAAGAGACTCATTAAAGGTTATATTTTATGTGTATTTTTTGCTGTATACAGTCTTGTTGATCTATTAATACTATACCAGTGGCTATATTAACTGTGTATCAGCAACCATCGCGACGAGGGAGGAACTTCCCCTGTCAGCCGCTACTCAAAGGCAGCGCGCTTGCAAATCAGAGGCAAGCAGCTCCTGCCTTTGACGTCAGCGCTCTAGCAGCGGAAGTTCCTCCCTCATCGCGATGGTTACCAGATACACATCCTGTACAGGCGAACTGCAAGTTCCAGGAGGCAGGCGATGGAAAGTAAGGTAAGGTGAGTATAATGTGCGTGTGTGTGCGTGAGCGTGCGTGCGTGTGCGTGTGGAATGGCACAATAGGGGACCAGGATGGGACATTTAACAAGTTGTGGAGCGAATTGTCTGCATTGCAATGATTTCCTATGGGAAATCTTGCTTTGCTGAACGAGTAACTTGCTTAACAAGCAACTCACAGAACGAATTGTTCTCGTTAACCAAGGTTCCACTGTATATTCTCCCAGTATTTTCCATTCTTGTCTAAGGCCTTGTGCCCACAGGGCGTTTTTACAGCGTTTTTTCTAGCGTTTTTCATTGCTTTTTTTAATCAATAAAAGCAAGGAAAAAGCATCCCAGCAAAGTCTATGAGAATCAGGACTTGCTGTGCCCACGTTGCTTCTTTTTCAGTTGCTTTTTTTCTTGCTGAAAAAAGAAGCAACATGTCAATTGTTTTAGCGTTTTTTCCTGCTTTTTTTCCCCAATTGACTTCAATGGAGTCAGGGAAAAAAGCAAGAAAAAACGCATGTGTAATGCCCACGTTGCTTTATATTTTATGCGTTTGGGCGTTTTTAGGGAGAAAAGAAAGCTATGGCTATGTAGATTCCTTCATAGAAGAAAGCCACATAGCCAGCGTCCAGCAGCTGTTATCTTATCTCCCATTGTTTAGCGCGACACCTCTGCAGGGACCCCCGCTGACGTCACAAGGTAAAGAGTTCATCACAGCGGGGGATCTCCAGGAAATCCCACAGTAATCCCCCTGTATGAATTGTATTCACCTTGTTACATCCCCGACCTTATACAGCGAGGTGTCACGGTAAACAATGCATGGACCTCCGCTGATGTCACAATGTAAAGAGTTCATCCCAGCGGGGATCTCCAAGAATGTGGGCAGCATTGCTCGGTAATCCCCCTGCATGAATTGTATTCACATTGTGACATCCCGAACTTCTCTGCAGTGACATGTGGCATTAAACAATGCAGGGACCCCCGCTGACGTCACAAGGTGAATAGTTAATCCCAGCGGGGGATCTCCCTTGTAACCAAGATAAACATCGGGTAACCAAGGTGGTTACCCGATATTTACCTTAGTTACCAGCCTCTGCAGCTCTCACGCTGCCTGTGCTGCCGGCTCCGGCTCTCTGCACATGTAGCTGCTGTACACATCGGGTTAATTAACCCGATGTGTACAGCAGCTAGGAGAGCAAGGAGCCAGCGCTCAGTGTGCGCGGCTCCCTGCTCCCTGCACACACAGCTAAGCGGTGTGCGCTGGTAACTAATGTAAACATCGGGTAACCATACCCGATGTTTACCTTAGTTACCAGTCTCCGCAGCTTCCAGACGGCGGCTCCGTGCAAGCGCAGCGTCGCTTGCACGTCGCTGCTGGCTGGAGGCTGTTCACTGGTCGCTGGTGAGATCTGCCTGTTTGACAGCTCACCAGCGACCATGTAGCGATGCAGCAGCGATCCTGACCAGGTCAGATCGCTGGTCGGATCGCTGCTGCATCGCTAAGTGTGAAGGTACCCTTACTCACCTCTCTGCAGTCTCCTGGGTCACGTCCGATGGGCTCCAGGACCTCCCGGTAAGCAGCTGATTGTTTACGTCCAGCGGTGAACAGCTTGCCAGCTTTTTAACAAGCAGATGATGAATCAGCTGATCTTCCCTGGACGTAAACGATCGGATGATGCTATCAAGTGATAGCATCAGCTGCTTACCAGCGGGTCCTGGAGCCCATGGGACTTTTAGACAATCAGCTGATGTGTAATCTGTTTCAGGTCCTTGAACCTGTGTCAGGTTCAAAGACCTGAATCCAATATCATCTGATCAGAAGGCAAACCGATCAGATGATGTGTCATCATCTGATCAGTTTGCCTTTCAATCAGATGATATTGGATTCGGATTGGACATCAAGGGACCCTCGACCCAGGACTACAGCGGAGGGGGGTTCTTTAGTTCAATAAAGATGGAGTCACTAATTGTGTTGTGTTTTATTTCTAATAAAAAATATTTTTCTCTGTGTTGTGTTTTTTTTATCTTTACTAGAAATTCTATTACTAGAAATGGTGGCTATGTCTAATATTGGCGTGACACCATGAATTTCAGGCTTAGGGCCAGCTGATAATACAAAGCTGGCCCTAACCCCATTATTACCCAGTGAGCCACGCGATACCAGGGCCGCTGGAAGAGTTGGATACAGCACCAGAAGATGGCGCTTCCTATGAATGCGCCATTTTCTGGGGCAGCTGCGGACTGCAATTCACAGTGGGGGGGCCCAGAAAGCTTGGGCCACCCTGTACTGCGGATTCCAGTCCCCAGCTGCCTAGTTGTACCTGGCTGGACACATAAATTGGGCGAAGCCCATGTCGTTTTTTTTTTTAAATTATTTTATGAAATTCATGAAATAATTAAAAAAAGGGCTTCCCTATATTTTTGGTTCCCAGCTGGGTACAAATAGGCAGCTGGGGGTTGGAGGCCACCCGTACCTGCCTGCTGTACCTGGCTGGCATACAAAAATATGGCGAAGCCCATGTCGATTTTTTTTTTAATTCATTAAAAAAAAAAAACAAAAAAACAAACCCATAACCCAAAAGGGTTAGGAGTAAAAAAAAATGCTTAGGCTCTCGCTGTATTTTCTATTGCTAGGGTAACTTAAACAGCGACTGGCTGCTAACCCCTCCTGCTTGGTGTTACCTTCACTGGCAATGAAAAATCCAGTTAAGCCCTTTTTTCTTGAGTTTTTTTGCCAAAAAATTAAAAAACAAATTCCATGGGCTTAGCCCAATTTTTGTGTCCAGCCAGGTACAACCAGACAGCTGGGGACTGGAAACCGCAACGCTGAGTGGCCCAAGCTTTCTGGGCCACCCGCTGTGTATTGCAGTCCGCAGCTGCCCCAGAAAATGGTGCTTTCATAGAAGCGCCATCTTTTGGCGCTGTATCCAACTCTTCCAGTGGACATGGTGCCAGGTGGCACGCTGGGTAATAAGGGGTTAATACCAGCTTTGTTTTACCAGCTGGTATTAAGCCCGAGATTCTTAATGTGAAGCCAAGTTTGACCCGGATATTAAGAATCTCCAATAAAGGGTTAAAAAAAGACACCACACAAAAAATACTTTATTAAAAATAAATACACAGACACACTTAGGGACTCCATTTTTTCACTCCCTCCTCAATCCTGGTCTTCTGTCACCGATCTAGCTCTGCTATATCAGAAAGCACGGGGGAGGAAGAACGCTTCAAATCCCCGTGCTGTCTAATCACTCAATGAGTTAGAGACTGCAGGTTGGTAAGCGGTGACATCACCGCTACCACTGTTGCCATAGTAACCTAATGAGCAGGTTGCTATAGCAACGGTGATCTCCGAGCACCTGATTCCCGACACCGCTATTCACCTGCATGAGCCGGTAAATAGCGGTGCTGGTAAACGATCTAATAGATCATCATTTTCCTGTCACTTTTATTTCAAAATGGAGATTGAAAAAAATGGGCTGAACAAGGAAATGACATCAGAACACCTTTTTTTCACATCCAACTTTAACGAGCTGAAACAAGCATTCAATAGTAACAAAAAAAGCATGAAAAGAAGCAGGAAAAAAAGCAGGAAAAAAAGCATGAAAGCATGAAAAAAAGCATGAAAAAAAGCATGAAAAGAAGCATGAAAAAAAGCATGAAAAAAAGCATGAAAAAAAGCATGAAAAAAAAGCATGAAAAGAAGCAAGAAAATAAGCATGAAAGCATGAAAAGAAGCATGAAAAAAGCATGAAAGCATGAAAAGCACAGAAAAAAGCAGCTTTTTTTTGTGCTGAAAAAAAAGCACCGTGGGCACATAGCCTAAATATTGTTGAGCAAACTGTAAAACACACTAAGGCTATGTGCCCACGGTGCTTTTTTTTCAGCACAAAAAAAGCTGCTTTTTTCTGTGCTTCTTTTCATGCTTTCATGCTTTTTTTCATGCTTCTTTTCATGCTTTCATGCTTTTTTTCTTGCTTCTTTTCATGCTTTTTTTCTTGCTTTTTTTCATGCTTCTTTTCATGCTTCTTTTAATGCTTTTTTTCCTGCTTTTTTTCATGCTTTCATGCTTTTTTTCCTGCTTTTTTTCCTGCTTCTTTTCATGCTTTTTTTGTTACTATTGAATGCTTGTTTCAGCTCATTAAAGTTGGATGTGAAAAAAAGTTGTTCTGATGTCATTTCCTTGTTCAGCCCATTTTTTTCAATCTCCATTTTGGAATAAAAGTGACAGGAAAATGATGATCTATTAGATCGTTTACCAGCACCGCTATTTACCGGCTCATGCAGGGGAATAGCGGTGCCGGGAATCAGGTGCTCGGAGATCACCGTTGCTATAGCAACCTGCTCATTAGGTTACTATGGCAACAGTGGTAGCGGTGATGTCACCGCTTACCAACCTGCAGTCTCTGCTAACTCATTGAGTGATTAGACAGCACGGGGATTTGAAGCGTTCTTTCTCCCCCGTGCTTTCTGATATAGCAGAGCTAGATCGGTGACAGAAGACCAGGATTGAGGAGGGGTGAGAGGGAGTAAAAAAATGGAGTCCCTAAGTGTGTCTGTGTATTTATTTTTAATAAAGTACTTTTTGTGTGGTGTCTTTTTTTAACCCTTTATTGGAGATTCTTAATATCCGGGTCAAACTTGGCTTCACATTAAGAATCTCGGGCTTAATACCAGCTGGTAAAACAAAGCTGGTATTAACCCCTTATTACCCAGCGTGCCACCTGGCACCATGTCCACTGGAAGAGTTGGATACAGCGCCAAAAGATGGCGCTTCTATGAAAGCACCATTTTCTGGGGCAGCTGCGGACTGCAATACACAGCGGGTGGCCCAGAAAGCTTGGGCCACTCAGCGTTGCGGTTTCCAGTCCCCAGCTGTCTGGTTGTACCTGGCTGGACACAAAAATTGGGCTAAGCCCATGGAATTTTTTTTTTTAATTTTTTGGCAAAAAAACTCAAGAAAAAAGGGCTTAACTGGATTTTTCATTGCCAGTGAAGGTAACACCAAGCAGGAGGGGTTAGCAGCCAGTAGCTGTTTAAGTTACCCTAGCAATAGAAAATACAGCGAGAGCCTAAGCATTTTTTTTTACTCCTAACCCTTTTGGGTTATGTGTTTGTTTTTTTGTTTTTTTTTAATGAATTAAAAAAAATCGACATGGGCTTCCCCATATTTTTGTATGCCAGCCAGGTACAGCAGGCAGGTACGGGTGGCCTCCAACCCCCAGCTGCCTATTTGTACCCAGCTGGGAACCAAAAATATAGGGAAGCCCTTTTTTAATTATTTCATGAATTTCATAAAATAATTTAAAAAAAAAAGACATGGGCTTCGCCCAATTTATGTGTCCAGCCAGGTACAACTAGGCAGCTGGGGACTGGAATCCGCAGTACAGGGTGGCCCAACCTTTCTGGGCCCCCCCACTGTGAATTGCAGTCCGCAGCTGCCCCAGAAAATGGCGCATTCATAGGAAGCGCCATCTTCTGGTGCTGTATCCAACTCTTCCAGCGGCCCTGGTATCGGGTGGCTCACTGGGTAAAATGGGGTTAGGGCCAGCTTTGTATTATCATCTGGCCCTAAGCCTGAAATTCATGGTGTCACGCCAATATTAGACATAGCCACCATGAATTTCTAGTAAAGATAAAAAAAACACAACACAGAGAAAAATATTTTTTATTAGAAATAAAACACAACACAATTAGTGACTCCATCTTTATTGAACTAAAGAACCCCCCTCCGCTGTAGTCCTGGGTCGAGGGTCCCTTGATGTCCAATCCGAATCCAATATCATCTGATTGAAAGGCAAACTGATCAGATGATGACACATCATTTGATCGGTTTGCCTTCTGATCAGATGATATTGGATTCAGGTCTTTGAACCTGACACAGGTTCAAGGACCTGAAACAGATTACACATCAGCTGATTGTCTAAAAGTCCCATGGGCTCCAGGACCCGCTGGGTAAGCAGCTGATGCTATCACCTGATAGCATCATCCGATCGTTTACGTCCAGGGAAGATCAGCTGATTCATCATCTGCTTGTTAAAAAGCTGGCAAGCTGTTCACCGCTGGACGTAAACAATCAGCTGCTTACCGGGAGGTCCTGGAGCCCATCGGACGTGACCCAGGAGACTGCAGAGAGGTGAGTAAGGTGAAGAGTTCATGCCAGCAGCGGATCTCCTACATGAACTGTATTCAACTTGTGACATCCCCGGACCTCCCTGTAGAGTGGTGTCGGTAAAACACTGCAAGAATACTGAATGTCTGGTGCAAGGCACAAGGTGAACACAGTTCATGCAGGAGGATCACCGGGGTTTTTCGGGGTTCACCTTGACGTCAGCGGGGGTTGCCTGCATTTATGTGGCATAGGCTGTGCACCAGGCATTCAGTATTCTTGTGGTGTTTTACCGCGACATCTCTTTGCAGGGAAGTCCGGGGATGTCAGGAGGCGAATACAATTCATGCTGGAGAATTACCGGGGGCTTTCCTGAAGATCCCCCGCTGGGATTAACTATTCACCTTGTGACGTCAGCGGGGGTCCCTGCATTGTTTAATGCCACATGTCACTGCAGAGAAGTTCGGGATGTCACAATGTGAATACAATTCATGCAGGGGGATTACCGAGCAATGCCGCCCACATTCTTGGAGATCCCCACTGGGATGAACTCTTTACATTGTGACATCAGCGGTGGTCCATGCATTGTTTACCGCGACACCTCGCTGTATAAGTTCGGGGATGTCACAAGGTGAATACAATTCATACAGGGGGATTACTGTGGGATTTCCTGGAGATCCCCCGCTGTGATGAACTCTTTACCTTGTGACGTCAGCGGGGGTCCCTGCAGAGGTGTCGCGCTAAACAATGGGAGATAAGATAACAGCTGCTGGACGCTGGCTATGTGGCTTTCTTCTATGAAGGAATCTACATAGCCATAGCTTTCTTTTCTCCCTAAAAATGCCCAAACGCATAAAATATAAAGCAACGTGGGCATTACACATGCGTTTTTTCTTGCTTTTTTCCCTGACTCCATTGAAGTCAATTGGGGAAAAAAGCAGGAAAAAACGCTAAAACAATTGACATGTTGCTTCTTTTTTCAGCAAGAAAAAAAGCAACTGAAAAAGAAGCAACGTGGGCACAGCAAGTCCTGATTCTCATAGACTTTGCTGGGATGCTTTTTCCTTGCTTTTATTGATTAAAAAAAGCAATGAAAAACGCTAGAAAAATCGCTGTAAAAACGCCCTGTGGGCACAATGCCTTACACATGCTTTTTGTTCAACAATGAAGTCGTGCATGGTGAGTATGCATACAGGCCATGGAGGTTGAGTGCATTACTCATTGTTTTCTTTGAAACCTGCTGATTCAAGGTTTTTCTGCATCTCTCCAAAGATGGTCATTGGCTCTTGGACAACTCTAGATAATTGTTCTCACTCCTCTGCCTGAAATCTTGAGGGGAGAACCTGGTCATGGCCGGTTTATGGTGAAATTATGTACTTTACACTTCTGGATTATGAGCGTAACTGTACTTTCTGGAACTTTCAGTAGTTTAGAAATTCTACTGTAACCAATGCTATCATGTTTTGAAACAATAAGGTTGCAAATGTCTTAACAGCTCACTGGTTTTACCCATCTTGAGATGTTTCTTATGTTGCACTTTTGTAATGAGACACCTGGGCCATCAGTTAAACCAGCTGATATTTTTCACTAAGTGGCAGGATTGTCTCTAATAGTAAAGGGCGGACCTGGACCCACTCCTTTGGGTTTTTATTTATTTCACAGATTGAGTGATGCTTTAAATGTAAGTCCTCTGCTCCCTGTGTTATACTCACCTTCCGGCATCTACGGTTATCGCAGCTACTCTGGTTTGTCTCCTGTGATTTGTGATGTACTAGCAGGCCAAGTGTTTCATGGAGCGTGTGGGAGGCCACAACACAATGCATCTCCATGGGCGCCTCGTTCTGGCTCTGATAGAAGTTACGTCACAAGTGCCCAATGCAGCTCTAACCTCTGGCCAGTCAAAGCTTAAGGGTGCAAGAAAAACAAAGGAGCTGCCGGAAGGTAAGTGTATGGAAGGGGGCAGGGGACTTGCATTTATAGAGCCAGTTTACCATGATAACAAAATACTACAAAATTCTCTGTAGCATACTAAATAAATATATATGTATGTAACACATATACACATACATACCTTCTCTCATATATATGTGTGTGTGTAAGGGGTACCGGGCACAGCTACTCCGAAATAAAAAAAAAGCGCCACAATCCTAATAGGAGGACAAGGGAACCTGGGTGCGAGTCCCAAAGGTGAAGACCGTACGAAATCCAAGTTGAAGTCAAGAAAGGTCGCACTCCAGGGTTGTAAATCAAGGGAATCTTTAATCCATATTCAGGGATACAGGTGGTGGGAGAGGGTGAGGACGTGCAACGCCAGACGACGGCAGGCCGTTTCGCAAACAAATTGCTTCTACGGGTCCAGTCGAAGCAATTTGTTTGCGAAACGGCCTGCCGTCGTCTGGCGTTGCACGTCCTCACCCTCCCCCACCACCTGTATCCCTGAATATGGATTAAAGATTCCTTTGATTTACAACCCTGGAGTGCGACCTTTCTTGCCTTAAAGATTATATATGTATTATATATATATATATATATATATATATATATATATATATATATATATATATACACACACAAACACACACACACACACAGTATATAATTTTATTTATACATACACACACACACACACACACATATATATGTATATATACACACATATATACACACACACATACATATGTGTATATATATATATATATATATATATATATATATATATATATATATATATATATATATATATATATATATATATATATATATATATATATATATATACACATATATATATATATATATATATATATATATATATATATATATATATATATATATATATATATATAATCATACTTCAATACATACATACATACATGCATACATCTGAAAGGTTTCTCTTTCACCTTTGATATGAGAGCTACAAATACCTTTATCGCTGGGCCAGTTTCGAAATATTTGTAAAGGACATTCTTCATTATCCAGTATGGTTTCTTTCACAGAAGTATCAGTATGTTGAATGTCAGGAGGTAAAATTATCTAAAAGAAGAAGAGAAAGAAAAAAAAAAAGTTAGAATATCTGTATATTAACGGATAAATATGCAAATGCATTTTTAATAGAAAATGTATTTTTATTATTTTAATAATAATGAAGAATTATAGCAATGTCTAAAACAAACTGAATATAAGTAGATTGTAAGCTTGCTAGCAGGGCCTTCACTCCTCTTAGTATCTGCTGAATGCATTTTCTCTGAATTGTAAAATCCTGTAGAATATGTTGGTGCTATAGAAAAAAAAAAAATATTATTGTTAAAGTACAGCACTTAAAGGGAATGTGTCACCAGGTTTTTGCCACCTAAAAGACACTGATTTTAGTGATGTGTCACTTATTGAGCGGTGTAGTGTAGCTTTTATAAAATCACTGATTAATAAGCAGATTACCATTAGAGGACTACTTGGCGTGAAGCCTGGTAGTCCAGCATATTCATGAGCTCAGTATAACTACTTTATCTTCAGCAGAGAATACATTCCTTTTATCAAAATGACACCAAACCGCTCAGTAAGTGACATCGCTGGAATCAGGGTCTCTGTCTCTACATTATACTGCACTCAGATGGGGTAGCAAAAATCAGGTGACAGATTCCCTTTAACTACATGATGTCATTAGTAGAGATACTGTAAATAAGGCTTGGTACATGTACATAAAACATTGCTCTTGATGCTTTCCTAGGACTGGAGCTGTCAAAACTGGGTATGAGATGCCACTATAGTGATCATCTATGACGTCCCCACGATTCCCAGAGAAAACTTAGATCCCCTCCCACCAATCATTGGTCTCCAGAGCTCAGTAAGGTTTTGGCATTCATTGCTCTAAAATTCAAGGGTTATAATAATTTCCGTTTCTATAGTCGAACATATTACTTAACATTTATAATTCAGAGGGGACACGTGTAGACAAAATCGGACATTGCAGAGTAACACAAAATTCAACACCTATCAAGTGCTTGTAAGCTTACAATCTATGAGGAAATACGGGGACAGAAAAGGTATGTTCACCTTGTAAGCTACAGTTACAGGTGACAACCAACTAATTGAATGGTTACATATAGGGTGTGAAGTAAAGATCTGACTCACAGCAATGGGTTTAGCCCAGGGGTGGGGAAACCTTTTTACTGCCGGGGGCCATTTAGAATTTTTTACCAGCCATCGGGGGTCACACAAAATTATCAACTTTAAAACTACCTGGCTATATTTGGTCAAACAATTAATTAACTCACCCCTACTATGGTGGCCGGAGCTGCTTCTCTTTGGTGCGACTGTGATGTTAGGTGATATTGATAATTTTGTTTCTCACAGCTGCTTTTCCAGGTTTGTCTCAGTCTGGAGATGCTGGGGTGCATAAATTACAGGAAACACTGAGAATACACATCACAGGAGGGGCTGGGGCATGTACATATCACAGGAGGGGCTGGGGCATGTACATATCACAGGAGGGGCTGGGGCATGTACTGGACATATCACAGGAGGGGCTGGGGCATGTACTGGACATATCACAGGAGGGGCTGGGGCATGTACTGGACATATCACAGGAGGGGCTGGGGCATGTACTGGACATATCACAGGAGGGGCTGGGGCATGTACTGGACATATCACAGGAGGGGCTGGGGCATGTACTGGACATATCACAGGAGGGGCTGGGGCATGTACTGGACATATCACAGGAGGGGCTGGGGCATGTACTGGACATATCACAGGAGGGGCTGGGGCATGTACTGGACATATCACAGGAGGGGCTGGGGCATGTACTGGACATATCACAGGAGGGGCTGGGGCATGTACTGTACATATCACAGGAGGGGCTGGGGCATGTACTGTACATATCACAGGAGGGGCTGGGGCATGTACTGTACATATCACAGGAGGGGCTGGGGCATGTACTGTACATATCACAGGAGGGGCTGGGGCATGTACTGTACATATCACAGGAGGGGCTGGGGCATGTACTGTACATATCACAGGAGGGGCTGGGGCATGTACTGGACATCACAGGAGGGGCTGGGGCATGTACTGGACATATCACAGGAGGGGCTGGGGCATGTACTGGACATATCACAGGAGGGGCTGGGGCATGTACTGGACATATCACAGGAGGGGCTGGGGCATGTACTGGACATATCACAGGAGGGGCTGGGGCATGTACTGTACATATCACAGGAGGGGCTGGGGCATGTACTGTACATATCACAGGAGGGGCTGGGGCATGTACTGGACATATCACAGGAGGGGCTGGGGCATGTACATATCACAGGAGGGGCTGGGGCATGTACATATCACAGGAGGGGCTGGGGCATGTACATATCACAGAAGGGGCTGGGGCATGTACATATCACAGGAGGGGCTGGGGCATGTACATATCACAGAAGGGGCTGGGGCATGTACTGTACATATCACAGGAGGGGCTGGGGTATGAACATATCACAGGGGGGGCTACAGGAGAGGCTGTGGCATGTACATCACAGGAGGGCCTGGGGCATATACATCACTAGGGGGGCATGGACAGCCCTGGTGGTGGCACAGACATGACTGGGGACAAGGACAGCATTGGCGGAGGCACGGACAGCACTAGCTGGCATCACTAGGAAGGCACTGACAGGCCTGGGGTAGCATAGACATCACTAGGAGGGCACGGACTGCACTGGGGGGCATAGACAGCAGCGGGAGGCTACAGACAGCACTGGGAAGTACACAGTCCTGAGGGGTGGCACACAGCACTGGGGAGCACGGAAAGCATAAGGGGGCACGGACAGCACTGACCGTGGTATGAGCAGCACTGGTAGTAGCATGGACAGCACTGGTGGAGCATAGACATCACCCAGGGGGGTAAAGACAGCAGTGGGGGGGGTTTACACAGCGCTGAGGGGGTACACAGCACTGGGGGTACACAGTACTAGGGAGTACACAGTACTAAAAGGTACACAGCACGAGGGGGGTACACACAGCACAAGGGGTACACAGTATTAGAGGGTACACAGCACTGGGGAGTACACCATACCGAGGGGACACACAGCCCGAGGGGACACACAGCCCGAGGGGACACACAGCCCGAGGGGACACACAGCCCGAGGGGACACACAGTACTAGGGGTGCAGAGTACTGGGGGGTACCCAGCACGATGGGGGTACACACAGCACTAGGGGGTACACAGCACTGAGTGTAGGGGGGGCAGCGATGGGTTGAGTACTCACAATACTGGGAGGGAGGAGTCACACACACAGCACAGGTCTGGGAGACCGGTAAATCTGGCTGCAGCTCTTCTGTGACTTTATCGCAGCGTGCGCCTTACCTTGCCCACCAGAGCACACTAGCACAGGCTGGGGTTAAGCCTAGAATGTATGGGCTGCAGTCAAGTCCTGGAAGGAGCCTGTACATTCTAGCGTTTAGTAGTGAGTCTGTTTACATTGTACGGGCTAAAGTCAGGATCTGGATGGAGGCCGTACATTCTAACATCTACCCACAGGGCATGAGGCAGTGGGATTTAAAGGGCCGGCAGCCGGGAAAAGTGCACCTGCTGCCAGAGCACTGCGGTCCCCAGGAATGTGCCCAGGGGCCGCATAAAAAGTAGTCACGGGCCATATACGACCCGCGGGCTGGAGGTTCCTCACCCCTGATTTAGCCCCTTCACAATTTTCTATTTTTGCTCTCGTTCTTCCAAGAGCCATAACTCTTTACTTTTCCATCAATCTTGCCATATGAGGGTTTATTTTTTGCTGGACAAGTTGTACTTTTGAATGACACCATTAATTTTACCATATAGTGTACTGGAAAACAGTACAAAAAGAAAATATCCCAAATGTGGAGAAATAGAGAAACAAGTGAAATTTCACAATGGTTTTTGTTTTTTTTTATTCACTGTGTTCACTATATGGTAAAACTGACATGTCAGTATGATGCCTCAGGTCACTACAAGTTTGAAGATGCCAAACATGTATAGTTTTCCTTTTAAATCAAAATGATCTAAAAGCAAAACCACAAAAAAAGGAATTTACTTTCCTCCAAAAAATTCAATAGTAATTCACAGCAAAAAAGGGCAACAGTGTATACCTGCTCAGGCCACAGAATAAAATGCACTGACAGGATGCAGCAAAACCCCTCAAAGATGGAAGCAACAGGTGCAAAACACTGATGGAGCAACCATTCACACACTGCCAATCCATGGAGGGGGGTGATTGCTTAGTGATAAGATTGCACACAAATAGACTTGTACAGGGCGCCGTTCACTCATGTAGGTGCACAGTAATTGGCTTACAGTCCACAAAATGATGCCCATAATATTTGACTAGGCAGGCTGCCCAGCACCATATGGGTGCACCATACAGGAACGGAGACCCCACTTTACAAGGCCTACATTGATGGCCCTTCGCTGCATCCTGTAAAATAATATATGTGCAAAATAGATATATAAAATATATAAGAGGTATTGGTTAATATTTGGCCAAAATACACAAGCTTGCAACCGAAACGTCAAGGGTTCTCATGTCTTGCGAGTCCCTATACTGCTCTAAAGCAAAACTGGGGTCTCCTTTCCTGTATGGTCCACTTATAGGTGTTGGGCAGCCCGCCTAATCGAATAGTATGGGTGTCATTAATAGGTTGTAACCCATATATTGTGCACCTGCATGTGTGAATGGCACCCCATACAAAACTATTTGTGTGCAATCTTAACACTAAGCAATCACCCCCTCCATGCATTGGTAGTTTGTGAGTGGTTGCTCCATCATTGTTTTGCCCTTGTCTCCTCCATCTTTGAGGAGTTTTGCTGCATCCTGTCAGTGCATTTTATTCTGTGGCCTGAGCAGGTATACACTGTTGCCCTTTTTTGCTGTGAATTAGTCTTGCATTTTTTGGAGGAAAGTAAATTCCTTTTTTTGTGGTTTTGCTTTTAGATCATTTTGCAAAAAATAAAACTATACATGTTTGGCATCTTCGAACTCGTACAGACCTGAGGCATCATACTGACATGTCAGTTTTACCATATAGTGAACACTGTGAATAAAAAAAAACAAAAACAAAAAGCATTGTGAAATTTCACTTGTTTCACTATTTCTCCACATTTGGGATATTTCTTTTGTTACTGTTTTCCAGTGCACTATATGGTAAAATTAATGGTGTCATTCAAAATTAGTAAATTAGTCTTGAATTTCTCAGGGGAAAGTAAATTCCCTTTTTTTGTGGTTTTACTTTTAAATCACTATATGAACTCGCAAGACATGAGGACATTTGGGTTGTGAGCTTGCGTATTTTGACCAAAATATCAACTAATACCTCATTTTTAAAAAAAAAAAAAAAAAATATATATTTACAGGATACAGCTAGGCCCATTAATGTAGGCCTTGTAAACTAGCGTCTCCGTTCCCGTATGGTGCACTTATATGGTGCTGGGCAGCCAGCCTAAATGGCCATAACTAATAGGCTGCTAGCCAGATACAGTGCAACTACATGTGTGAATGGTGCGTGCCCCATACAAGTCTATTTTGTGTACAATCTTAACGCTAAGCAATTGCCCCCCACCATCTGTTGCCACCATCTTTAAAGAGGGGTTTTGCTGCCTCCTTTGAGAGCATTTTATTCTGTGGCCTGGGCAGGAAAAGACTGTTGCCCTTTTTTGCTGTTATTTAATTTTATCTAAGTGGTAAAAACACAGGGATCAATTGACAGAACAGAACCAGACACTAGCAGGAGTACAAAACTATTTCTGGCAGTGACCAGCAGACAAGAGGAGGAATTAGAAGTGTGTGGTTAATTCCCATTAGCTGAACGGTGGTCACTTCAGTTGGAAGACACACCTACAGTCAGTCAGTCAGTGGTACTGCAGGTCCCAGGGAAACCCAGCTCTTAGTGGATGAGTGTACCCTGCGCCCACTAGATCCACTGGCACAGACTCCTCTCCTATCATCAGCATAGTCCATGGCGGAAATACGGCAGCGCCTAGTGAACAAAGAAGTTGCAGAAGCGGACTCCGGTGAGGACGTGACAGGTATTAAAGATAAAAGGCACCAATGCTTTTATCTTGTGTTGCAGTCCTGTCTGTTATCAAGAAGAAAAAGATATGGAGCAAAGAAGCACTCAGCTTACTGAACGTACAAAAAAAAATTGACAGGTTTATTGATTTTTCACCATAAAAAACATTTAAAAACACAAAACCACCATCACATCTAATATAAATAGTGGATATATGACAAAACTACATCCAATAATCCTCAAAATGCACAATTGCAGCTTTTTGTATTGTATCCCAATGAAAAAAAAGTTGATACATATAATTCATTTTCTCAGCTATCCATATCAAAATATCCAGCTATATAGGTCCTATTAGTCCAGATTCAGCATATGACAGATAATATCCACAAGTCAAACATATGGTATGATATGCAATGCTAAAGTATCCCAAACAATTTCAGAATTTGTGAAACAGCCATATGAAACACACAATAAAGACCCCACCTAAGGATATACCTGGGAGGAGAGAGAGACCATAAGTTAACTGCCATACACAACCAGCTATACTGGATGAACCATGACCTATGTGAATTGGTGGAGAAGCACCTAACCAAACGCGTGTCGCTTTATCAGGGGAAGGTGTACTGGACGATACAAATTTACACATATATATATTATATATACATATATACAATATATATATATTATATATTATATATATATATTATAATTATATATACATATATACATACATTATATATATATATATATATATATACACATACATACATACATACATACATACACATATATATATATATATATATATACACACCTAAAATCAATAAATTAAACAATACCGGTATGTAATGCACTTTCTCGGATCCCCGGCGTTAGGAAGTGATCAGTTCGCATGCGCGAAAGTCTAATCTACTGTGCACGCTCGCTGCTTTGTCTATCAGTGAAATTCACAAAGCGCTTTTCAAGACCTATAACCATGGGACCATAAGCCACTCATAGTGTAACACACGGTGGCGCTATAATCAAATTGACCCAGTATGCGAACCTCTGCACATGTATCTTCATACGCAATTACACTAGTAGTGAGATTCATAAAGAGATTTACCCAAAAATAGTCACGTTTGGATTAAAAGGAAGGTGTCGTAAAAAAAAAAAAATTACAATAACTGAAAAAATGTAAAGTACCGTATTTTTCGGACTATAAGACGCACCTGACCATAAGACGCACCCTGGTTTTAGAGGAGGAAAACAGGAAAATAAAATTTTAACCAAAAAATATGGTCATGACACACTGTTATGGGGCGAGGATCTGCTGCTGTCACTGTTATGGGGGTAATGTCCCCAAATTCTCTACTAAGGTACCCCATTCTGATAAGGATCCTCCTGCCTTGTATATGATCCTGCTCATATACCCCCCATCCTGCTAATAATATACCCCCCATCCATCCTGCTAATAATATACCTTCCATCCATCCTGCTCATGATATGCCCCCATCCATCCTGCTCATGAAATGCCCCCATCCATCCTGCTCATGAAATGCCCCCATCCATCCTGCTCATGAAATGCCCCCATCCATCCTGCTCATGAAATGCCCCCATCCATCCTGCTCATGAAATGCCCCCATCCATCCTGCTCATGAAATGCCCCCCATCCATCCTGCTCATGAAATGCCCCCCATCCATCCTGCTCATGATATACCCCCATCCATCCTGCTCATGATATGCCCCCATCCATCCTGCTCATGAAATGCCCCCATCCATCCTGCTCATGAAATGCCCCCATCCATCCTGCTCATGATATGCCCCCATCCATCCTGCTCATGAAATGCCCCCATCCATCCTGCTCATGAAATGCCCCCATCCATCCTGCTCATGAAATGCCCCCATCCATCCTGCTCATGATATACCCCCATCCATCCTGCTCATGATATGCCCCCATCCATCCTGCTCATGAAATGCCCCCATCCATCCTGCTCATGAAATGCCCCCATCCATCCTGCTCATGATATGCCCCCATCCATCCTGCTCATGAAATGCCCCCATCCATCCTGCTCATGAAATGCCCCCATCCATCCTGCTCATGAAATGCCCCCATCCATCCTGCTCATGAAATGCCCCCATCCATCCTGCTCATGAAATGCCCCCATCCATCCTGCTCATGATATACCCCCATCCATCCTGCTCATGAAATGCCCCCATCCATCCTGCTCATGAAATGCCCCCATCCATCCTGCTCATGAAATGCCCCCATCCATCCTGCTCATGATATACCCCCATCCTGGTAAATGGCGTGTATCCTGTGGTACAGGAAAAAAAAAATAAACGTTTATACTTACCCTTCCTCACTCCCTGAAGCACCGATCTCTGTCTCAGCTGCAGCGCCGCTGTGTGGAGCAGTCACCGTGTGTGGAGCCGTCACCGTTGTCTGCAGCATCGCGTCTTCCTGTCTGTGCCGGCGGTAAGCTGATCGATTCTGGTGGATACTAGCGGCGCGCACAGCGATGACGTTATCGCGGTGCGCGCCGCTAGTGTCCAGATCAGCTGACCGCCGGCACAGACAGGAAGACGCGATGCTGCAGGGGGGCGGCTCCACACACGGTGACGGGTGAGTACACTGATTCACTGCACCCCGCGCTGATAATGATGCACGGGGGGCAGTGAATACAGCCGCACATGATCACTCCAGGCTGTAGTTGCCAGGGGTGATCACGGCCGGCTGCTAATTATGCGCGCACCCCCCGCCCATCACCCCACTCACCTGTCAGCGCCGGTTTCGCTGAGAGATGATGGGCGGGAGGATGGGCGTGCATATGTAATGAGCGGGCCCACGTGGTCACGGCAGGCTGCTGCAGGCTGCTACAGCCTGCTGGTGCCTCCGATGACCCGCTCCACCGCGGCACCCTCATTCCCCGCACCCGCAACCTTATAGTCAGACCATAAGACGCACCCCCCACTTTCCTCCAACATTTGGGGGGAAAAAAGTGCGTCATATGGTCCGAAAAATACGGTATTAATGTTTTAATGTTTTGTTCAAATATTATTTAATTTTTAACTGAGCAAAATCTAAACAAAAAATTAAAAAAGTTTGATAATTTCCACTGTTAAACAATAGGGGGAGCAGCTGCTGAAATCCTACAGAAATCCCACTGTAGAAATAGCCTGGATTACAGCTGCAGTAAAGTGGGCAGAGTCTGCTCTCCTGTGTGTGATGTCACCTCCCTCTCCCAACCTGAGAGTTTCCAACAGATAAGAGAGAATGAAATGTAGGGACACAGTGCGGAGCCATTTTGTTGGATACCAGAAATGTCTAAAGTGTCACCAAGGACAGCTGGAGTATCACACAGGATAGGATTAGATACACAGCCCTGCATACAGTATCACACAGGACAGGATTAGATACACGGCTCAGCAGACAGTATCACACAGGATAGGATTAAATACATGGCTCAGCAGACAGTATCACACAGGTTAAGATTAGATACACAGACCTGCATACAGTATCACACAGGATAGGATTAGATACACGACTCAGCAGACAGTATCACACAGGATAGGATTAACTTTAACAAAGGACCGGCACTCCAAGTCTTCAGGAATTTTTTACACTTTATTCCACATCATAAGTGTACAGGCGTAAATAACGCGTTTCGTCTGATAATGAGCCTTTTTCACATCTATAGATTAAATGAATACACACACACACACACACACACGCATACATACATATATATACACACACACACAATTAGTGGATTACTTCCTTTGTGACAGACCTCCCTATCTCATCTGCATATTAAATTAATTAAATTATGTTAAGCAAATTTCCATATATGTTTCTATAGAAATAAGAGTAACCCTAGGCAAACCCAATAAGTTAAGGGTGATTGGATTAGATCGGATAAAAACGGACATTAGGGACGGGGACATAACTAAATGCTTGCTCCGCTTGGAATCCCATTGCATTTGGGGCCTAAACAGTGTATCACCAAATGGCCTAAATGAAGAATTATTACCGTATTCACAGGCTTTTTGGGATAAAATCAGGCTAATCTTCTAAATGATTCCTTCCTTCTCTTACTTCCATCTGTAGTGAATGAATTCATATAGGAAAATGGATGAGGACTTGAGACTCTGGGATGAAATATCTAAAGCAAGAGATTCATACAGATGAGATGCTAAGAACCACTGCTTATGAAAATGCCTTCGGATGAATATTCCCTTGTTTATTTGATCTACTTAATGTATTTGGTTTTTGATGGTTGGGAATAAACCTGGGAGGAGATTCAACCTTATTGGCTATACTTCAGGAACTATGTAACATGTTAACCAGGGATAGTTGTCCATGTAATATTTTAGTATATATATCTGTGCTTTGGTAACTCTTATTATATCAATTTAAGAATGCCTTGCCTGTGTTATACATAAATCACATTTTGGGAAC
>NC_134355.1:215012610-215060110 GCF_048569485.1 Anomaloglossus baeobatrachus | reverse complement strand
TTAAAAGGAAAAACTATTGGAATTTAACTAATATACTACTTATAAGTCATTGTATTAGTGATAAGATATACCATATTTTTCGGACCATAAGACGCACTTTTTTCTCCCCAAATGTTGGGGGAAAGTGGGGGGTGCGTCTTATGGTCTGACTATAAGGTTGCGGGTGCGGGGAATGAGGGTGCCGCGGTGGAGCGGGTCATCGGCGGCACCAGCAGGCTGTAGCAGCCTGCAGCAGCCTGCCGTGACCACGTGGGCCCGCTCATTACATATGCACGCCCATCCTCCCGCCCATCATCTCTCAGCGAAACCGGCGCTGACAGGTGGGTGGGGTGATGGGCGGGAAGGGGGGGGTGTGTGCATAATTAGCAGCCGGCCGTGATCACCTCTGGCAACTACAGCCTGGAGTGATCATGTGCGGCTGTATTCACTGCCCCCCATGCATCATTATCAGCGCGGGGTGCAGTGAATCAGTGTACTCACCCGTCACCTTGTGTGGAGCCGCCCCCCTGCAGCATCGCGTCTTCCTGTCTGTGCCGGCGGTCAGCTGATCTGGACACTAGCGGCGCGCATCGCGATAACGTCATCGCTGTGCGCGCCGCTAGTATCCACCAGAATCGATCAGCTTACCGCCGGCACAGACAGGAAGACGCGATGCTGCAGACAACGGTGACGGCTCCACACACGGTGACGGCTCCACACAGCGGCGCTGCAGCTGAGACAGAGATCGGTGCTTCAGGGAGTGAGGAAGGGTAAGTATAAACGTTTATTTTTTTTTTCCTGTGCCACAGGATACACGCCATTTACCAGGATGGGGGCATTTCATGAGCAGGATGGATGGGGGCATTTCATGAGCAGGATGGATGGGGGCATTTCATGAGCAGGATGGATGGGGGCATTTCATGAGCAGGATGGATGGGGGCATTTCATGAGCAGGATGGATGGGGGCATTTCATGAGCAGGATGGATGGGGGCATTTCATGAGCAGGATGGATGGGGGCATTTCATGAGCAGGATGGATGGGGGCATATCATGAGCAGGATGGATGGGGGCATATCATGAGCAGGATAGATGGGGGCATATCATGAGCAGGATGGATGGGGGTATATCATGAGCAGGATGGATGGGGGTATATCATGAGCAGGATGGATGGAAGGTATATTATTAGCAGGATGGATGGGGGGTATATTATTAGCAGGAGGATCCTTATCAGAATGGGGTACCTTAGTAGAGAATTTGGGGACATTACCCCCATAACAGTGTCAGCAGCAGATCCTCGCCCCATAACAGTGTGTCATGACCATATTTTTTGGTTAAAATTTTATTTTCCTATTTTCCTCCTCTAAAACCAGGGTGCGTCTTATGGTCAGGTGCGTCTTATAGTCCGAAAAATACGGTACATAAAAAACAAAATTAGCTACCATGTCATGACATAGGCAGGTCATTCAAAAGATAAACTCTCCAAATTGATTATTTGTTGATTGCTGGGCAGGGTTGTTGTTATTACCCAGGAAATGGGACTATTTATTTATCTATATATGTAAATATAGTGGTCATCTAAATATCTGATTTATATTATATGTCCTATGTAATCTTTCTCCTGAGAATAACGCAATAAAATGCCAAAAACTGGGTTAATCTGAATAGGATTGTATTAAGCAATTGTGGCGCCCCTGACCTGGTCAGGCACCACTGAGTACTGCACCCATGCTGGGGCAGTACTTCCAGGTAATCCTAAAGGCTGGAATAGGGTGTGTACGCACAGACACATAGCAACCAGGTCTCCCACACCTTGAGAGGGGACCCTTGGGTAGACTCAAGAGGGGGCTTGCCTCCACATCTCATCAAGGGGTGTAGTGGAGGGCCTGGGAGCTAAGATGCAGAGGCAGAAAGGAAAGGAGTGGAGTGAGCCAGTCTGGTAGCGGTGAGCGGCGTTTGCTAGGAGACGCAGACGCGCACTCACACTAGTCAGACCCTGCACGTGGAGTAGCAGTTAGCGGGGGAAAACGGTTACTGGTCAGTCAGAAAGACAGAGTGTCGGTCGAGTACGGGGACTCCTGGTGACTAGGCACACACGGGGAACAGGTCCCTAGAGTAGACGTCCATTTATTGATCTGCTAAACCTGCCGGCGAGGGTAACTACAAGTCCCTCACCAACCATTTAGTGTCCGAGCCTCAGCAGCAACGAGGGGGCCCATAAGAGGATTGAGCCTGGAGCCATCTCACTTGGTGCACGCTGCCGGCAAACAGGCCAAAAAGGGAGAAAAGACAGAAGCGACTTTCTGGATGAACCCCACGGTACTTCAAGTTAGGAGTTACCAGAACAGAGAAGTGCAAGGAAGGCGAGTTAATGGTTCCCCTTAGACCGGCCTGAAGGAGCTCCTGGTTTCAACCTGGTTAATCTCAGCATCGCCCGGGTACCTCACAAAAACAACTAAAGTGAGTAAAGATCCATTGAAAGACATTTTGGACTGACTGGATTATTTCTGGAACCCACTACCCTACACACCCGAGCCCCTAGGGTCAGCCTCACTCACGGGAGGCCTCACCATCTGACTGCAGACTCCATCAGCCCCAGACGCTCGTTAAATTTGCAGTGGCGGTCACCCATATCCCTGACCGCAAACAGTGAGTGGCGTCACGACACATATTATACAAAAATAGACATACCTGTTGCCTTGCCATATACTAAAGAAGACCCTGCGGCGTCCCTGAAGGTGGATCGATGTCCCTGGGGCGACGACCGGGCTTCACACAAACATACTGTGTATCCCTTAATCCAAACGTGACTATTCTTAGGTAAATCTCTTTATGAATCTCACTACTAGTGTAATTGCATATTTAGATACATGCACAGAGGTTCGCATACTGGGTCAATCTGATTAGAGCGCCACCGTGTGTTACGCTATGAGTGGCTTATGGTCCTATGGTTATAGGTCTTGGAAAAAGCTTTGTGAATTTCACTGATAGACAAATTGCGTACCAGCGAGCGTGCGCAGTAGATTAGACTTTCGCGCATGCGCACTGATCACTTCCTGACAACGGGGATCCGAGAAAGTGAATTACACACCGATATTGTTTAATTTATTGATTTTAGGTCTATATATATGTAAATTTGTATCGTCCAGTACACCTTCTTCCCCTGATGAATCTCTCTCAGAGCGACACGCGTTGGGTTAGGTGCTTTTCCACCAATTCACATAGGTCATGGTTTGTTCAGTATAGCTAGTTGTGTATGGCAGTTACCTTATGGTCTCTCTCCTCCCAGGTATATCCTTAGGTGGGGTCTTTATTGTGTGTTTCATATGGCTATGCTTCACAAATTCTGAAATGGTTTGGGATACCTTAGCATTGCATATCATACCATATGTTTGACTTGTGGATATTATCTGTCATATGCTGAATCTGGACTAATAGGATCTATATAATATATCTGGATATTTTGATATGGATATTTGAGAAAATGAATTATATGTATCAATTTTTCTTCATTGGGATACAATACAAATACTGCAATTGTGCATTTTGAGGACTATTGAATGTAGTTTTGTCATATATCCACTATTTATATTAGATGTGATGGTGTTTTTAAATGTTTTTTTATGGTGAAAAATCAATAAAATTTGTCTTTTTGTACGTTCAGTGAGCTGAGTGCTTCTTTGGTCCATATCTTTTTCTTCTTGATAACTGTCTTTTATGGGCTAGCACCCTCACAATTTATTTTGGTTAATGATCTAGCTGTGCATTCCGCTCTTCCTTGTTCGCTGTCCTGTCTAACTGCATTGCTGGGACAAGGTACAATATTTAAGGGAACCGGTCACCAGGTTGTTCCCTTTTATATAGATAAGCTGTAGCCAGCACCAGTGAGCTTTTATATATACAGTTTTCTAGAATGCTGTTTAAGTGCCCAGGCCGCTCTGTAGAATGCAAAAAAGTACTTTATTACGCTCACCAAGGGGGCAGTCGGGCTGTGCTGGGTCAGCCACCTCCTGTATCTTGTGCAGTCGTGGCTGTCCTCCTTCTCAGCCCCATGTGGTTGATGTGTCCTACACTAATCACACAGAGGCCGCCATTGCGCTCCTGAGTATACACACTTTGATCTGCCCTGATGAGGGCAGAGCAAAGTACTGTAATGTGCAGGTGTGAGGAAAGGTCAAAGACCACCCAGCACATGTGCACTACAATTGCTTTGATCTGCCCTCAGCAGGGCAGATCGAAGTGCACATTCGCAGGAGATCAATCAAGGACACTGGATTACGAGGGACGAGTCATCCATACCAGGCTGGGAAGTAAGACAGAGATCGCAAGAGATGGAGGAGGCGCTGGACCCAAGAGCAGCGATGCCCATTGGACCAGACCGCTGTCTAGGTGAGTATAATAAGTCTTTTTTACATTCTATAGAGCAGCCTGGGATCTCGTATACAGCATTCTAGAATGCTGTATATAAGGGCTCACTGGTGCTGGCTGCAGCTTATAAGGGAAAAACTGGGTGCCTTGTACCCTTTTAAAGTTTTTTTTGTATTATATAGTTTTGCAGAATCCATGGCTATATCCATGACCAGGAAACATTTTCCTCAGTGGGTAAAACTGCAAGAGTTCTGGTAGTTGGAAACCCACAAGAAACCATCATCTCCCTGAATTATGGCTATAGCATATTCATGTGTGGTATGTATAGAATGCTTGAATGATCTTTGGCAAGATGAGAGTCATTATTTCTCTAGAAGGTTCCTGGGAGAAAATATGACCCTCAGCAGAAAGGAAAGCTAAAACTAGATCAAAATCAAATCTAAAATCAGTAGTCATGGGCGAAACCCCCCCCCCCCATGTTCGGGATCGGAAGCCTCACCCGAACGTTCTGTAAAGATAGAGTTCGGGTTCTGAGATAACATGAACTTGCGTCCGAACACTGAACTCGAACTAGTTACTGGTCCCGCGACATGTCCTGCAGACTCTGTCTCCCGGTTGCTTCTGATTTCGATCATTGTTGTGCCCCCAGTAAGCACCACTGCCTAAAGTACCTTCCATGACATCATAGCCATGTGACCAGTCTGGTGTGAATGTTGTACAAACATTGGCTTACGGACTGGTCGAATGGCTATGACATCAAAGGTCCTGTTAACTGAACTTTGACTGTCACTGTGAGAGTGTCACATCGGCATAACCTAGCTCGGCTGCATGTATTTCCATGCAGTTGAGGCGCTCCTGTCCTGACAGCGTCAGGCCCTGCGGGGTGAAGCAATGCGAGACGAAAGTGGAATCGTACCCTGTCAGCCTGCTTCTCACTCTGTACAGAGCGATGAAGCAGAGCTGACAATGCTCTCTCTGCTTCTCACTCTGTATAGATGCTGTCTGTACAGAGTGAAGAAGCAGAGCTGACAATGCTCACATGAGGATTACATCAGACAAATGATTTATTTGTAATAAAGATGGAGTCTCTAAATGTTTTTAGTGTTTTATTTCTAATAAAAAATGGTGGTGGCAGCATCATGGTTTGGGCCTGCTTTTCTTCAGCAGGGACAGGAAAGATGGTTAAAATTGATGGGAAGATGGATGAAGCCAAATAGAGGACCATTCCTGAAGAAACACCTGTTGGCGTCTGCAAAAGACCTGAGACTGGGACGGAGATTTGTCTTTCAAGAAGACAATGATCCAAAACATAAAGCAAAATCTACAATGGAACGGTTCACAAATAAATGTATCCAGGTGTTAGAATGGCCAATCAAGAATCTGTGGAAAGAGCTGAAACTTGCTGTTCACAAACGCTCTCCACCCAACCTCACTCAGCTTGAGCTGTTTGCAACGGAAGAATGGGCAAGAATTTCAGTCTCTCGATGTGCAAACCTGATAGAGATACCCCAAGCGACTTGCAGCTGTAATCGCAGCAAAAGGTGGCGCTACAAAGTATGAACTTAAAAGGGGACGAATAATATTGCACGCCCCAATTTTCAGTTCATTATTTTTTTTATAAAAGTTTAATAAGCAATAAATTTCGTTCAACTTCACAATTGTGTCCCACTTGTTGATTCTTCACCAGAACATTAAATTTTTTATCTTTATGTTTGAAGCCTGAAATGTGGGAAAAGGTTGAAAATTTAAGGGGGCCTAATGCTTTCGCAAGGCACTGTATATATATACCTGGCGTATTATAATATTACACAATACAGTCCCCCCCCATACACTCTTTTCTCCCCACAGTGATCACTCTTCTCTGCCCCTGATGAGCATAGCGTCCTTACACCTGAGCGGTGTCCCAGAGATGCAGAGATCAGTGATGCTGACCGGAGGTGTCAGGTGACGTCTCTGGTTTCTGCTCCTGGCAGTATTCAAAATCCAGGAGCACTGGACGCTGCGCTCATCACATAGTGCAGAGAGACAGTGCATAGAGGAGGGGGGATACAGTTACCTGGGCCCCATACATCATAATGGGGTGGGGACACAGTCAGGCTGACTGTGTCCCCGACCGCTTGTGGTTCCCTCTGCTAGTCCAAGTCCCCGGCACATACAGTGCACTGGAGAGGACAGTGCACAGATAGCAGTGCATAGGGGGCGGGGGAAAGTACTAAATGTGGGGAGGAGCAGGGTAGGATGAGAGGGGGCAGGGGCTATGTTACACTGTACCTGGTCGGCAGCAGGGCGGCAACATAACATCAGCTGTGAAGCCCATTCACAAGCTCCTGCCCCTGTCGACATGACATCATAGGAAGCAGCAAAATCCAACCAGGAGAGGTCACATGATCGCTCTGAGCCGAGGGAGAAGAGCTGACAGCAGGGCAAGTAGGTAGCTGGTATCCATCTACCTGCCCCTAGGTAGCCCAATGGTTTTATTTTTTTAATCAGAAATGTTTTTTATTTTTTACCAAGTATACAAAACATGTGTTATAATTTTTAGCAATAACGAGCAGAACTATAAACTTTCTCTCCCCAACATCCCCTCCCCCTCCCCCCTCAACTTACATATTACCCATATCAATATCAAAGATCTTACATTTTAACCCTTCAATAGCATATATTGGAATGTATAGAACTATATCTCTGCCCCTAGTCCAACATCTCCCAACTCTAATATTTATCCATATTGCAACCACGGATTCCACAATCTATCAAAAAGTGCAAGTTGTTTCCCTTTCCCATATATGCTTCTCTCCATTCAAACAATATGATTAACATATGCGACAAATTCCCCTCTAGTCGGTGGGTCCCCCTGCATCCAGTGTTTGGCAATTACTTTCCTTGCTGCATACAGCAGTCTGGCTATCACTATTTTAAAATTGTTGTCCACTCCAATTTCTTCCACGTAACCTAAAAGACATACCAGGGGTTGTCTGGGAAGTTTACATCTATAAGCTCCTTCTATTCTATTAAAGGGAACCGGTCATCAGAAAATTAGCTATAAAGCTAAAAGTTCCCCCCTCTGCAGCTCCTGGGCTGCATTCTAGGAAGCTTCCTATAGTTTTTTTGGCACCTTTTATAACAAAATAAACACTTTGTAAACTGGTACCTTTTCGTATGCAAATTTCTAAAATCGTCCATGGGGGCGGGCTGCCTGGGGTCCGTTGCTGTCCTCCTGCAGATTTACGCCGCCCCCGAACGCTGAATTTCAAAAGCTCAGGATGCCGCCCCTGGGTGCCCGTGGTCCCGCGCATGCGCTGTTCCATAACCTCGTGCCCGCGCCAAGCGTCACTAGCGGTCACACGTGCACGGCACCGCTACAATGGAACAGCGCATGCGCGGGACCACGGGCACCCAGGGGCGGCATCCTGAGCTTTTGAAATTCAGCGTTCGGGGGCGGCGTAAATCTGCAGGAGGACAGCAACGGACCCCAGGCAGCCCGCCCCCATGGACGATTTTAGAAATTTGCATATGAAAAGGTACCAGTTTACAAAGTGTTTATTTTGTTATAAAAGGTGCCAAAAACACTATAGGAAGCTTCCTAGAATGCAGCCCAGGAGCTGCAGAGGGGGGAACTTTTAGCTTTATAGCTAATTTTCTGATGACAGGTTCCCTTTAAGAACAGTTATCCAAAAGGGTGCCAACCTGGGGCACATCCACATCATGTGGAAAATGCCGGCACCTTCTCCATTACATCTAGGACAGTCGGAGTTACTCCTCAATCCCATTTTACACATAATTAGCGGTGATCTATATTGCCCTATGCACCACGTAGAGGTGGGATAATCTTGCTGGTTCACTCATTGATAATTTCGGTATGTATTCCAAAACACTATCCCATACCTCATCAGTGATCCCGTCTATCTCTGCCTCCCATTTAGTCCTAGTGTTTACAGGGTGATCAAGCAAATATATATATGCAGTAGGTCCCTATATATAGTAGATATGATTCCTCTTGTGGGTCCACTACTACACACATTTCAGTGCTAGGTCTGCCTGTACCAGCAATGATTGCTTAACCCCCTGAGCTACCACTGCATGCGCCAACCGTTTGTACTGGTACCACCCACGTAGGGATATCCCAAACTCATCCTGTATTTGTGTTAACTATTTCAGACGTCCCTGGCTAAGAATTTACCCCATATACCTTTACATGCCCATTCCTTAATTTTGCCTATCTTGTATATCTCAGAGCAGTTCTCATTGTCCCACAACAAAGAATTCAGTTATTGCTGTAATCCCTCTTATTTGCTTGATCTTCCTCCAGATTCTATTCATCAGGCTAAGTGTGGGTCTCGTTTTTCCTATTCTCCCAAATGATTCTCCTCCAGTCCGAACACTAATGGTTTCCGATGCAGAACATGCCCTAACAGTCTGGATGCTGGGTTTACCAACCCTAAATCTGCCCATCCCCTGAAATGTTGACTCTGAGCTGCCAGATAATATATTCCCGGATTTGGTAGTGCTAGCCCCCCCCCCCCCTCATCCTCCGGTCTCTGTAGCGTCTTGAGTTTAAGTCTGGCTTGTTTGTTCTTCCATATTAGAGCACGGAACATGGAATCAATCTCCTTAATGTGACTGAGGGATCCAAACAGGAGAATTGTGCAACACAGAGTATCTTGGGCATAAGCACCATTTTAATAAGATTAATCCGTCCTATTACTGATAAATAAAGCTTATTCCAAGCAGTTATCTTATCTTATCGCAGTTGCTTCAGCAAAGGGACTAGATTAATAGTAATGTAATTCCCAATTGGCATGGATACCTGAATGTCCAGATATCTAAACTGGTCCACAACCCGCAGTCTGTTGACCTCATCACCCAGGATCGACCTATCCACTCCTGCGTCCACCTCAAACAGATTCGATTTGGTCCAATTGATAGTCAGTCCAGAGATCCCCCCGTACCGCTCGATCACCTGCATGGCACAGCTCAACGATGCCCCTGGGTCTCCCAAAAACAATAGAATGTCATCTGCATAGAGAGCCATCTTCTCTTCTAGATGGCCATATACAAATCCCTTTATGTCTCTGTTCTGCCGTATAGCAGCCGCCAGTGGTTCCACTGCCAGAGCAAAAAGGAGAGGCGAGAGCGGACATCCTTGGCGAGTACCCCTTTGTAGATCCACCGTGTGTGACAACATTCCATTAATCCTCACTTTAGCTACTGGTCTAGTATATAACAGCTGTATCCAGGATATAAAATAAGGGCCAAATCCCATATGTCTTAGCACTCCCCACAGGTATCCCCCTTCCACACTGTCAAATGCTTTATGAGCATCTAATGAAGCTATTACTCTCTGTCCCGGATTGTCCACCGGCAGTTGCATGTTAACGTATAATCGTCATATATTTTTTGCCATGGATCTATTAGGCATAAAACCCAACTGATCCTGGTGGATTAGGGTAGATATCACTTCTGTTAATCGATTAGAGAGTACTTTGGCCAAGATGTTTACATCCGTTGTTAACAGTGAGATGGGCCTGTATGATTCGGGGTGTTTTGGATCCTTATCCTCTTTAGGTATTACTGTTATCGCCTCCCTCATAGAATCTGGAAGTGTCCCCCTCTCCCTTGCCTCCTCTAAGACACTCAGTAAATTGGGTAAGTATTTCTTCCAAAGATTTGTATACCTCCACCGGTAGACCAGCTACCCCCTGGGCTTATTCATTTGCCATGCAAAGCTCTCCATCTCCTCAAGTGTGATAGGGCCCTCTAAACTGTGTTTCTCTGTCTCTGTAATTTTGGGTAATGTCATTGTACCTAAGAAAGCCTCTAGGTCGCTCTGTCTCGTCTTCCCTCTAGTGGAATATAATTCCTCATAAAAGGCTGCGAACGTGTCCAGAATATCTACCCCCTCCGTAACCAAATCTCCCGTTGTGGTGCGAATACAATGCACAAGGGATGATTATCTCTGGACTGGACTGCCGTCACCACCGACAACAGATGTCCCACCTTATCTCCCTCCGCATAAAAGTTCTCGTTTGAAAAGCCTGCTTCTGTGACGCCCTGGACTATCCAAGTCGTCCCAGTTAGACACAACAACACTTCACACCCCCTTCCCAGTTGAGTAACAGCTGTCAAACTAAAAGCCTTGTCACCACCCTCCAGGTTTGATGTCCACACCAGGGGGTGTGGAGCCAGGCGGTTGACTCCACCCACCGAGTTCAGAGCCCTGGAGGTAGGAGAACACAGCAGTTGAAGTTTAACTCAGGCTCTGGAAGGAGCCAAGTTCAAGTCCAGAAGCAGACCTGTGCTCAGGCCTGCCAAAGACTACTCCGGTGGCTGGGTTGGAGCCCAGTCACCATTGGCAAGGAGGCAGACGGTAGTGGCCACCTGCAGGAGACCGGGAATACGACCAGTGGAACCGTAAGGGACTGGGAAAGGGTAGTGGCCCGCCGGAACCAAAACGGGGAGCCAACTGGATACCGGAGCACCAGAAAGGGTACTGAGACCCCGAACTAGGCTAGAAGCCACCACCATAGTCAAATTAACTGATTGAGCTCTGGACCTCAGGGGTTCATTCCCACCTAAGTCCCGATTGAAGGCAACAGCCCAACCATTCCGGATAAGTGCCACCACCAAGGGCCAGATATCCAAAGGGCAAGCGTCTGCGGGCAAACGGACTCCTACGGCGGCATATACAAGTCGGGGAGCGGACTACCGGTGCTTAGGCACAGAAGTCAAGATTCACATACAGAGGTGCAGGAGAAAAAGCGGACATTACCAACCTAATTTGAGAGAAGCTGCAGCCGGCTGCGGGCCCCGTTTATCACTCGATTGGTTTACCAGTGACTCCAGTGCCTTGTGTCAGAGTGAGTACACCAGTGCCATCTGGCACCACACAGCGCTGCACCACAACACACATCACAACTCCCTGCACCCGGCCCACCGGACCAAAATCCCCTAAACAGGAAGGGGTCAACACCTAGCTGCACTACTACACCGCTCCCGGGGGCCCCCACACCTTCACCGCAGCGGTGGTGTCTACAATCACCACAACCCGTGGGTGGCGTCACGAACTATCACTTCAAATCTAAACACCCCAAATCCCCGCGTGTAGCACCAACTCCCTTGCAGAGCGACGTGACCCCCGGGTCCGTGAGAGGCTCGAGCCACCACCCGCAGTACGAGCACGGATCCGAGCGGCTCGGCGGTCGCAGCAGAGCCCGCGGGGCGGTACACTTCCTAGCTACTTTCTCCAATAGCACCTTATTAACTTCTTCCTGAGCTGCTTTTAGATTCTGCCTATTCTCTGGTATGGGCTGTGTTACCATCTCTGCTTCTGCTCCCTTCAAGACCTCTAAGCAATCAATTTCCCCCTGTCTACTACGAGACTTACACCGGCAAACATATCTAAATAAAGGGCCTCTCAGGTATGCCTTCATGGCGTCCCAAACTACCAATGGATCTGCACTACCTCTATTAAGGGCAAAATATTCCAGAATCTCACTGGCTATACCCTCCATGTCAATACTTTTTACCCAGACCAGATGTAGCTTTCATTCTCTTGTTAGCCTCTCCCCTACTCCCCGTTTTTTAACCCCTTCAGCCCCAAGCCTATTTTGACCCTAAAGACCAGGCCACTTTTTGCAATTTTAAGCAATATCACTTTATGAGGTTATAACTCTGGAACGCTGTAACGGATCCCGGTGATTCGGAGATTGTTTTTCGTGACATATTGGGCTTCATGTTAGTGGTAAATTTAGGCAATTTTTTGCGTTTCTTTGTGAAAAAAAACGGAAATTTCGCGAACATTTTGTAATTTTCAAACTTTTAATTTTTATGCTCTAAAACCAACGAGACATGACAAAATAATTAATAAATAACATTTCCCACATGTCTACTTTACATCAGAACAATTTTGAGGAAAAAAAACAAATTACCGTATTTTTCGGACCATAAGATGCACTTTTTTTCCCCCAAACGTTAGGGGAAAGTTGGGGGTGCGTGTTATGGTCTGACTATAGGGCTGCGGTGGAGCGGGTCATCGGGGGCACGAGCAGGCTGTAGCAGCCTGCTGTGACCACGTGGGCCTGCTCATTACATATGCACGCTCGTCCTCCCACCCATTTCTCAGCGCAGAAGCCGGCGTTGACAGGTGGGCGGGAGGACGAGCGGGGACACGCGCATAGTAAAGAGCCGGTCCGCATGATCACCCCTGGCAATTACAGCCTGGAGTGATCATGTGCGGCTGTATTCACTGCTCCACGCGCGTCATCATCAGCGCGGGGTGCAGTGAATCAGTGTACTCACCCGTCCCTGTGTGTGGAGCCGTCCCCCTGCAGCACGCGAGGTCTTCCTGTCTCTGCCAGTCAGCGGATTTGTGCTGATCAGCTGATCGGCACAGACAGGAAGACATCGCGATGCTGCAGGGTAACGGCTCCACACACACAGGTCAGTGGCGCAGAGGGGAAGATGATCGGTGTGCAGGGAGTGAGGAAAAGGTGAGTATAAACGTTTGTTTTTTTTTCTCTGTGCTATAGGATACAGGCCATATACCAGGATGGTATATGAGCATGATGGGGGCATATAGCAGGATGTGAGTATATGAGCAGGATGGATGGGGGGTATATGAACAGGATGGGGGTATATGAACAGGATGGGGGTATATGAACAGGATGGGGGTTTATAGCAGGATCATATACAAGGCAGGAGGATCATTACCAGGATGGGGTACCTTAGTAGAGAATTTGGGGACATTACCCCCATAACAGTGTCAGCAGCAGATCCTCGCCCCATAACTGTGTCATGACCACATTTTTTTGCTTAAAGTTTTATTTTCCCATTTTCCTCCTCTAAAACCATGATGCGTCTTATAGTCCGATGCGTCTTATAGTCCGAAAAATACGGTAAGTTATAGGGGTTCAAAGTTTATGAGCAATTTCTCATTTTTACAACAAAATTTACAAAGCCACTTTTTTTTTTAGGGACCACATCACATTTGAAGCGATTTTGAAAGGTCTACATGACACAAAAACACCCAAAAGTGACACCATTCCAAAAACTGCACCCCTTAGGCTACTCAAAACCACATTCAAGAAGGTTATTAACCCTTCAGGTGCTTCACAGTAACTAAAGCAATGTGGAAGGAAAAAATGAACGTTTTACTTTTTGCAACAAAATTGTTAATTTAGCCTCAAATATTGCATATTCACAAGGGTAACAGTATTAAATGAACCCCCCAAATTTGTTAGGCAATTTCTTCTGAGCACGCAGATACCTCATATGTGGCGAAAAACTACTGTTTGGGTGCACGGCAGGACTCGAAAGGGAAGGAGCGTCATTTGACTTTGAACAGAAAATTAGCTGGAATCGTTAGCTGCACCATGTTGCGTTTGGAGACCCCCTGAGGTGCCGAAACAGTGGAGCTCCCCCACATGTTGGAAACTAGACCCCTCATTGAATTTATCTAGATGTTTATTGAGCTCTTTGAACCTCTGGGGGCGTCACAAAAGTTAATAAAGTTGAGCCGTGAAAATAAAAAAAAAAAAAATTTATACCACGAAATTGTTACTTCAACCAGGTAGCTTTATTTTTCACAAGGGTTTCAGGAAAAATTGCACCATAAAATGTATGGTGCAATTTCTCCTGAGTACACAGATACCTCATATGTGGTGGAAATCAAATGTTTGGGCACACAGCAGGGCTCCGAATGCAAGGAGCGTCATTTGACGTTTCAAACGCAAAATTGTCTGGGATAATTAGCGTATTCCATGTTGTGTTTGGAGATCCCCTGAGGTGCCGAAACAGTGGAGTTCCCCCACATGTGACCCCATTTTGGAAACTAGACCCCCCCCCATGGCATAGAAAAAAAAAAAACAGGGCGCACGAATGTTGTGCAAAAAAGGAAGGGGGGGGGACTAGGTGGGATGGAAAAAATAAGTCCTGTCCAAAGTCAAGTACGACTGCAGGACAATTGCTGATCAGGTACCTAATTGTTCAAGTTTTGTCTTTTTTTTTTTATTTGGGGTGCACAAAAAAAAAAAGCAAAAACTCGGGCAACAATTACGTACCTGATCAGCCAGTCACGAAGCTGATCAGCACTTGGTGGCAAGCAGGTGGGGGAAGAGGGAGTGGGAGATGCAATTGGGGATAGTTAGAAAAGAGCCACGAACAATACTTCCAGGGTGGATCAGAACAGCGGCAGATGGGGGTGGGTGGGGGGCAGATGGGGGGGCAGCAGCATATAAAGGGAGCATTTGTGAATGTGAGACGGCGGCGGCTGGGATAGGGTGGCGGCGGATTGGAGAGGGCACAGTGGATGCAGGAGCGGCGGAGGATGGGGGAAGGGGGGTGATGAGGGGGGGGAAGGGGAGTGGGAGGTGAGAATGGGGATAGTTACCTTACAGGATGGATCTAGGCAGCAGCATCACATGAGATGAAGGGGGCAGCAGATCACGGGGGTGACAGGTGAGGGAGCGCACATGACGGGGGTGACAGGTGAGGGAGCGCACATGACGGGGGTGACAGGTGAGGGAGCGCACATGACGGGGGTGACCGGTGAGGGAGCGCACATGACGGGGGTGACCGGTGAGGGAGCGCACATGACGGGGGTGACCGGTGAGGGAGCGCACATGACGGGGGTGACCGGTGAGGGAGCGCACATGACGGGGGTGACCGGTGAGGGAGCGCACATGACGGGGGTGACCGGTGAGGGAGCGCACATGACGGGGGTGACCGGTGAGGGAGCGGGCAGCACATAACGGGGGTGACCGGTGAGGGAGCGGGCAGCACATAACGGAAGTGAGGGGGCGGGCAGCACATAACGGAGGGGAGGGGTGGGCAGCCGATCACGAGGGGGAGGGGGCGGGCGGCCGATCACGAGGGGGAGGGGGCGGGCGGCCGATCACGAGGGGGAGGGGGCGGGCGGCCGATCACGAGGGGGAGGGGGCGGGCGGCCGATCACGAGGGGGAGGGGGCGAGCGGCCGATCACGAGGGGGAGAGGGCGTGCGGACGATCACGAGGGGGAGAGGGCGGGCGGACGATCACGAGGGGGAGGGGGCGGGCGGACGATCACGAGGGGGAGGGGGCGGGCGGACGATCACGAGGGGGAGGGGGCGGGCAGCAGATCGGGGAGAGTGGTGGCAGATGGCGGATGGTGACGGATCGGGAGGCTTTTCGCCGGTTTGATACAGTACAATGGCAGCGCGGCAACTTCCGGGACCCATGCTCCGGTCACATAACAGCATGGGACCGGAGCTTGTCGCACTGCCATTGCACTGTATACACGCACTGTACTGGCATGCTGCAAAACCGACAAGTGAAGCTGAGGGGGGCGGTCACTGGCCACAGGTCCACTGTGATTGGAGAGATCGGTCACAAGGCCGATCTCTTTAATCAGAGCTGCTGGAGCTGGGGGAGGGTGATCTAGTGAAGTCACCCAGCTCCAGCCATTGCCCAGTGCTACAGCTGCACTGGTCAGGGCTGGATTTCAATGTTTCAGCCACTTTCAATGGCTGGAACATTACAGTGGCTGTGATTGGCTGACGAACTCCGCTCAACCAATCACAGCCTCCGTAGGTCCAGGGAGGAGACGCCACCCCTCCTGAGGTCAGGTACAGGTTTCGCCATGATGGAAAGATCCATCATTGGTCTTTAAGTACCAGGGCACCATGACAGATCTTTCCGTCCATAGTCGTGAAGGGGTTAATAGATACAAGTTGTGAGGAAAATCCTGGGATATTAAGAGGAATGATGATGTCCAGTCATCATTTCTCTCATCACCCCCTGATGGCAACCCCTCTCCCTTCTCACACAGAGGTACTTCTCAGATGCCCAGCATCTGGAAAGGTATGAAGTCCCCACTTACACCTCCAACAGCCATCTCCTCTGATATGGAGATTGCTTGTCCTCTCAGGCCTTTACAACAAAGAGAGAGGAAGACCCCCTGGGAGCTGTGTCCACTCATCAAAGAAAGTGGACAGTGACCTGGCAGCACCAAAAGGAAGCTAGGCACCACAGGGGTTCCTATCTCATTACAAGGCTGTTGAAGCCACCAGACAGAACGACTCAGGTAAAATATGGCTAAAATCTCATGAGCCGTATTTTCCATAAAAACGGCAAGCATAAAAATGGTGTCTCTGCATGCGGACGATGCTGGCACACCCTTTTCATGGGAGTAGGACCTTGGGAAATACCCCAAACGTGATATCGGCCGGTGGGGAACTAGCAGACAAGTCATGAGTCCTCTCGTTTTGCAGCTAAATTCATAACTGTCACAATGAGAGTGTTGGCGTCCGCCTACGACGTTCCCAGGCAAAGTTATGGCCAATATCCCCTTTCTGGATAATATCTGACTCAAAGCGGGGGGAGTGGCAGTGCTTCCCTCTGAGGTCACGAAGGTAGGAGGGGACAGGGATTCCACAAGATTGATAAACTCAGTTCGGACATTTTAGCTTGTTCTTTCGCCGGGGGTCCCGTTTAGGAAACATCTGTGGGAAAGATCCTAGAAACCTGGTCTACAGCGCCTCCCTGTGGCCAGACGCACAATGTAACTTATTGAATTGTATACCTCTTTGTAATCCATATCTTGCTTGTAACTGTACTCTGACCTATGTATATTCTGTAGATCCCCTATTGTATATATTGTAGTTTCTAGTGTGGCTTAGGCAAATTAAATTATATAATCAATCTTGGGCTGTCCTGTTATCTCGATCTTGAACCCCACGCCTGTGTGTTCGGCTAATAGTTACCATGAATCGGTTGGTGGCAGCGAGTTGTGCCAAGGATCATTGTGGGGCAGCCAGTGAGATTCGGAGAGGTTTTTATATATCTCGTCCGCGGAGGTCGGGGGAATATATACCCTCTCACCGGGAACCCTTCAATCATCGGCATAAGTAGAATAGCGGCCTCCTTGCTTATTGTCGGGCAATTCCATAATTGGCCTGACTATAACAGGGGCGCTAGAGAGCGCGTCACGTGCTCTGTCTGTCGGTCGGGAGGTATAAAAGGAGGGGTGACTCCCGCTTGTTACCCCCCGATCGTGACATTGGTGGCCAGCACGGGGGATTTCTGAGTGCCCCCCCCCCCGGCTGTTCGTGACACAAGTATTGGACTACGATCCAATATTACTCTAGCAAATATTCAAACATTTGAAATTCCAGAATCCATCATTTCATTTCCCAAGGCCAGGTCTATACGGGAAAGCGTACCATGGGTCGCTGAGTGACAGGAAAAACAGGTCAGCCCTAAATTCCTTATCTTCCAAACGTCTACCAACCCCAATTCTTGAATAAATGTACCAAATGCTGTCGCTCCGTCCCTCCTCGCCTCCCGTGAGTTTCTGCTCCTGTCCAAATATGCATTTATGACATTATTAAAGTCACCGACCAACAAGAATGGCAAATTCCCCCATTTAGCCGAACGCTCCCTCACCTCTCTAATTTTGACACTAGTGTAAGGCAGTGGAACATATATAGCAGTAATGCATAATAATTGAACTTACAGATCACCATTACATATTGTTCCTCTGTATCTATCCATGTCTCCACTTCTTCATATAGGGCGGATCTATGGACCAACACAGAGACTCCTCTAGCATAAGTAGAAAAAGTAGAGTGATACGCCTTTTTGAACCCATTGCTTGTTCAGTACATTTGTCGTTTCGCTCGTCAAATGCGTCTCCAATAAACACATTATTGATGGCCTCTGGTCTAGCATATATTTTATCATTGCGTCTCTTCTACCTCTATCAACCTCTACCTTACATTCCAATATAATATTTTAATCCTCTCCCATGTTGAAAATTACTGGTTATCTTTAAACAAACCTCCTGTCCCTCTGTACGCTGAGTCTTTCCGTTCCCTAATCCGCCCCTTAGAACCACCCCAACAAAACTCCTCCACTTTAGATTTACATCTTTAACTTCCTTATAGGGAATGAGGTCTGTCTCCCCCAGACCGGTCAACCTCCTTCCTCATTTTCTCTCATACCAAACCTGCCTCATCCCAGTGAGCAGAACCCACTAACTCACCTCCCGCCATTACCATATTAGTTTTCATTTGCATATATCATATAAATGTAAACTACTAACATATGAATTTTTGAAAAAACTTAAGCATTTCTCAATCGCCGCCACACGACCAGAAGAAAAAAAAAAAAAAAAAAGGGGGAATTATTATCCTCCTCCTGTCATTGTCCAGCTTACTGTTAGGAAACTTCTCCCTGCCCCATCTAACACTCAGGGACAGGAGCAAGAGATCAACATAAATAACCGGGAAGAGAAAGGGAAAAAAAAAAAAAAAAGGAGGGTGGGGGTGGAAGTGTACCAGTCACTGCCATAAAAATGGGCTTATGAAGTCTTCTTCTCCTCTAGCATAGGCAAACACTTATGAATACCCAGTCCTGTAGTCCAGGAAAATCACGAAATTGCAGTGTCACTCATAGCCAGCTTCGATCCTTCTCCTGTTTGCAGCTTCCTTGCATTGATGTCTATCCATTTCATGGCCTCCTCTGGATCAAGAAAAAAGTGCACCTTCTCCAGTACTGCTACTCGAAGTTTTGCTGGGAACATCATGGAATATTTAAACCCCAGCTCACGGAGTCGTCTCTTTACCCCTGTAAATTGCATTCTTTGCTTCTGTACCGGTACTGAGTAGTCAGGGTATATAGCCACTGGGTGTCCATCAATTCTCAGGTTCTCCAGATCCCGTGCCTTGCGTAGAATATCCCGGTCCCTGTAGTTAAGCAGTTTTGCCAGCATCATACGGGGCGCCTTGCCAGGTGGTTGCGATTGCATTGGGACTCTGTGCGCCCTCTCAATTGCATATAACTTGGTCAAATTATCAGCGCCAATCTTTTCTTTAAGCCACGTTTCCATAAATTCAGTAGGATTTATTCCCTCTACTTTTTCTGGGATGCCCACGAGTCTTATATTGTTCCTCCTGGAATGGTTCTCCAAGTCAACCGTTTTAGCGGACAACTCAGATATTTGCTGCTGGAACTTTTTCTCTGCTTTTTGCATTGTAAAGGTAAGTTCACACTGCGTTTTTCGCGGCGTTATTGCACGTTTTTCGGGTGCGTTTTTGGCCTCAAAACTACATGACTTTGCTTCCCCAGCAAAGTCTACGAGTTTTCATTTTTGCTGTTCGCACACAACTTTTTTTTTTTTTTAAGGTGCATTTTTGCGCTTAAAAAAAAAATGGACATGTCAATTCTTTCCTGCGTTTTTCTGCGTTTTCGCATAATGCAATGCATTGGAAAAATGCAGAAAAACGCTGAGATCAAAAACGCAGCAAAACAAAGCCAAAAACCAGGGCTGTGGAGTCGGTAAGCCACAGTTGCGACTCAGACTCCGACTCCTGGATTTTATCAGGTTTCGACTCAGACTCCTTCAAAAATGGCCAATTCATAACAAATTTACTGTGATAAAATATTAGCATCGTGCTTATTCAGTTTCTCACCATCATATAAGTAATCAGACCACTTAGAGCAAAAACTACATTTATTAGAATACAATTAGAATATAGCAAATAACTTTTATAAACTTTTCTAAACTAAGTAAATATGCAATAAACAGTTTTATGCAGTTAAGAAGAAGAAATCTATAAATTTGTCCTCAGAAAAAGTATTACCTCTGTCAGATCCTCCTTCATGGATGCCCTCAAATCTGATCTAATTATTTTGAGAGCAGAGAACAACCTCTCTACACTAACTTGTGTTGGTGGCAAAGCAGTAACCACTTGGGCAACATCTCTGACAATGTCAGGATACAGAGGAATCGCTTGTTGCACTGTTATTTTTGATGAACGGTCAAATTTCTCAATTTCTTTTAGTGCACATGAAAAATTCTGCTGAAATGTACTGGCTGTGTTCCTTGATGGGGGAAGACTCTTATGCGGGAACGCTTTGCACGGTCCTTGTGATCCAAATATTTTTCGAAATTAAATTCTTCATCAGTTGATGAGGGTGAAGATGTGGCAGGACAACCAAATTCTTCTTGTTCCTCCTGACTGTTCTGCAACCCTTTCATCCTTACTGCTATTTGAAACAGAGCTTCTTTTCCTTTACTTAGCTGTTGATCATCTAGAAGAATCCGATGCATTGGGTCTACATAAACAGCTGCCAAAAGAATGTTACTTTGTAATAGTAGCTCCTCTCTCCGTTTCATTGATGTAGCAATGCCACTTGCAATTAACCCTCCTCTTTGGGACAGGCGAAACATCAGGTTCTTCCACTCCTTTAAGAAAATACCTGGAGTTAAGTTCTCTGCTTGTAATTTTTTAGTCACTGTAAATGGGTGCTCTAGCAATTTTTCCAGCTCAGTCACCTGATTCCACTGACTTTCATCTAGCGTCAGTTGAGGGTTAGCCATGTCTACAAGAAAGGTTTTCAGTTCAACCAAGCGCTGAATCATTAAGTAAGTACTGCCCCATCGTGTGGCTTGATCAATAATTGCCCCTTTTCCAGCACGTCTCTTCAAAATTGAGTCAACTTTAGGGTTCTGGCAACAGTAGCCAATTTTCTCACCTTGCCAATCAGTGCAGCAGCATGTCCTTCTTGCAGACTGTCTCTTATAGCCAGCTGTAGCATATGCACAACACAGTGCATGTGATGAATGAAAGAACATATTGACACAGTTTCAACAAGATCATCTAAACCAGGGGTGGGGAACCTCCGGCCCGCGGGCCGCATGCGGCCCGCCATGACCTTTTATGTGGCCCCCGGGCAGATTCCCGGGGGAGGCAGTGCTGGTGCTGTCACCGCGGTCTTGCTGCCGCCGGCCCTTTAAATCCACACATTGCTGTTTGTGCTGCAATGTGTTCTTCCGTCGGCCAGTGCCAATTGTGGGTGGGTCCACAGCAGCCTCACAGCTTCCTGCCTTGTGTGTCCGCCCCCTGCCCTCCGGAGATCAGTGCCTGCCTTCTCCTTCTGATGCTGTGTGTCCGGCTCCTGCACTCCGGTGATGTGAGTGCAATGCTGCTGTGAGTCCAGCGCCGACCCCCTGCTGCTATATGCCCTGCCCAATGCTTTGTGCCTCCCCACACCAGTTCTGTAAACCCTCTCCCCCAGAGTTGCATGAAACTCTCAGCGCAGTGTGGCTCCCAATGTCCTGTGTGCACCCCTCCCCCAGTCCTGTGTGCAGCCCATCACCCAGTAGTCCTGTTTGCACCCCCCCAATCCTGTGTGCACCCCTCCCCCAGTCCTGTGTGCACCCCCACACAATCCTATGTGCAGCCCATCACCCAGTCCTGTGTGCACCCCCCCAGTCCTGTGTGCAGGCCCCGCGTGTGGCGTCTGTGCCCCCAGCCCCGCGTGTGGCGTCTGTGCCCCCAGCCCCGCGTGTGGCGTCTGTGCCCCCAGCCCCGCGTGTGGCGTCTGTGCCCCCAGCCCCGCGTGTGGCGTCTGTGCCCCCAGCCCCGCGTGTGGCGTCTGTGCCCCCAGCCCCGCGTGTGGCGTCTGTGCCCCCAGCCCCGCGTGTGGCGTCTGTGCCCCCAGCCCCGCGTGTGGCGTCTGTGCCCCCAGCCCCGCGTGTGGCGTCTGTGCCCCCAGCCCCGCGTGTGGCGTCTGTGCCCCCAGCCCCGCGTGTGGCGTCTGTGCCCTCAGCCCCGCGTGTGGTGTCTGTGCCCTCAGCCCCGCGTGTGGTGTCTGTGCCCTCAGCCCCGCGTGTGGCGTCTGTGCCCCCAGCCCCGCATGTGGTGTCTGTGCCCCCAGCCCCGCGTGTGGTGTCTGTGCCCCCAGCCCCGCGTGTGGTGTCTGTGCCCTCAGCCCCGCGTGTGGTGTCTGTGCCCCCAGCCCCGCGTGTGGTGTCTGTGCCCCCAGCCCCATGCCCCCAGTTAATTAATTGCTTCACCCAATATAGCAGGGTCATTTAAACATTGATAATTTTGTGCGGCCCCCGAAGGTTGGTAGAAATTTCCAAATGGCCCCCGACAGAAAAAAGGTTCCCCACCCCTGATCTAAACTATCATGTTGCTGTTCATCTGAAGCAACTTCAGTTTGCTCCTCAGTTACAATACTGTGTTCCTCTATTTCAAACATTTCTGTGTCTGTGGACCCAGAATGTTCTTCTAGCTGCTGGTCACCATCATTACTCTCATTCATTAGCTTAATAGTACTTATATTTGAAGCATTGTCAGTTACGACAGAAAGAACTTGCTCTTTTTTAAGTTCATAGTCTTGCAGAAACTTTTCCACCAAGACCTGGAGAAATTCACTGGTGTGATGAGCTTTGGTGTCTTTTACTACCAATGTCTTGGTAACTATTTCATTTTTGTCACAAACAAATCGGACATTGACGGCAAAATAGTTCACTCTCTGACGTGTGCAGGCATCCATTTTAAGAAACAGAAAGCGTCCCTTGAGAGTTTTTTTTAAGTTCTTCCTTTTGTTTAAAAGCTTCTTCGATTACTAATTTTCTAATACTCTCTCCAGAGAAACACCAAGCTTGCGGGCCATTTCCCCATTCAGACACATAAAAGCTGGTCGTGAAAATAATGAAATAGGCATACTATCCTTTACAACAAGCTCTATGATCTGTTTTTTAAATGTATCTACTGTCATTGTCACAGTAACTTTGTCACTGACAAAATATCTTGCAACTGATGACTGCAACGTTCTCTGCTCCTTTGTTTGGCTGGAAGAGCTGGGCACTGGTTCATTGGTTTGGATGCAGTCTTTCTCATCAACTGCTTTCAGTACTTCTGGATGAAAGCCCTGAAAATGTCTCTTTAGATTAGAAGCTCTGGTAGAAGCATTTTTTAGCTTTGCCTGAATATGCACTCATCTTGGCTTCACAGCATTTGTTTTCGTCTGGATCATTTGTCATACACTGACAGACATAATGTTTTCTATCTTGAGTGATGGTGAAATGTTCAAATACAGCTGATTTAATGTGATGCTTCTTTGACATTCTCAGGTTTTTAATTCTGCATTCACAATCCAAATGACAATTGTTTTTCCTAAAAACAATTGTACAAAATTATTGCCAGGTCGTACAACTGATATAGTGGTCAGTAATACTGTTATTATTCCGCATGTACTCACAGTTAACTGATGCAAAGTTTGTTGAAAGGATAATACTTCTTACAGTCTTCCTCTTATGAGTAGCAGGAAGCTGTGAGATGCTTGGAAGACGCACACCTAGTATGATCTAGTCTAGAGGAGGAGCTTTACTACTAAAGCTGGTGTCACACATAACGACGACGACAACGACGTCGCTGCTACGTCACCATTTTCTGTGACGTTGCAGCGACGTCCCGTCGCTGTCGCTGTGTGTGACATCCAGCAACGACCTGGCCCCTGCTGTGAGGTCGCCGGTCGTTGCTGAATGTCCAGCTTCATTTTTTGGTCGTCACTCTCCCGCTGTGACACACACATCGCTGTGTGTGACAGCGAGAGAGCGACGAAATGAAGCGATCAGGAGCCGGCACTGGCAGCTGCGGTAAGCTGTAACCAGCGTAAACATCGGGTAACCAAGGGAAGGCCTTTCCCTGGTTACCCGATGTTTACGCTGGTTACCAGCCTCCGCTCTTGCTGCCAGTGCCGGCTCCTGCACTGTGACATGTGGCTGCAGTATGCATCGGGTAATTAACCCGATGTATACTGTAGCAAGGAGAGCAAGGAGCCAGCGCTAAGCAGTGCGCGCGGCTCCTTGCTCTCTGCACTGTGACATGTAGCTGCAGCACACATCGGGTTAATTAACCCGTTGTGTACTGTACCTAGGAGAGCAAGGAGCCAGCGCTAAGCGCGGCTCCCTGCTCTCTGCACATGTAGCACAGCGACGTTATGATCGCTGCTTCTGCTGTGTTTGACAGCTAAGCAGCGATCATAACAGCGACTTACAAGGTCGCTGTTACGTCACCGAAAATGGTGACGTAACAGCGACGTCGTTGTCGCTGTCGCTTAGTGTGACACCAGCTTAAGAATTGGCAACACATTTTCACTTTCAGTTTCATACATTGTAAGTAGGTCGGTTGGGGCAGCATGAGGTTAACCAAGTATAAGATTAGATAAGGGCAGTGGAGAACAGTGACACACAAGAAGTAAAGGCCCCGTCACACTAAGCAACATCGCTAGCAACATCGCTGGTAACGAACAACTTTTGTGATGTTGCTAGCGATGTTGCTGTGTGTGACATCCAGCAACAACCTGGCCCCTGCTGTGAGGTCGTTGGTTGTTGCTGAATGTCCTGGGCCATTTTTTAGTTGTTGCTGTCCTGCTGTGAAGCACAGATCGCTGTGTGTGACAGCGAGACAGCAACAACTAATGTGCAGTGAGCAGGGAGCCGGCTTCTGCGGAGGCTGGTAACCAATGTAAACATCGGGTAACCAAGAAGCCCTGTCCTTGGTTACCCGATATTTACCTTTGATACCAGCCTCCCCCGCGCTCTCACTGTCAGTGCCGGCTCCTGCTCTGTGCACATGTAGCTGCAGCACACATCAGGTAATTAACCCGATGTGTGCTGTAACTAGGAGAGCAAGGAGCCAGCACTAAGCATTGTGCGCTGCTCCCTGCTCTGTGCACATTTAGCTGCAGCACACATCAGGTAATTAACCCGATGTGTGCTGTGACTAGGAGAGCAAGGAGCCAGCGCTAAGCATTGTGCGCTGCTCCCTGCTCTGTGCACATTTAGCTGCAGCACACATCGGGTTAATTAACCTGATGTGTGCTGTAACTAGGAGACTGGGGGCTGGTCACTGGTTGCTGGTGAGCTCACCAGCAACTCGTGTAGCCACGCTCCAGCGATCCCTGCCAGGTCAGGTTGCTGGTGGGATCGCTGGAGCGTCGCAGTGTGACATCTCCCCAGCAACCTCCTAGCAACTTACCAGCGATCCCTATCGTTGTTGGGATCGCTGGTAAGTTGCTTAGTGTGACTGGACCTTAAGAAATGTCTCTATCTCCAGCAGAACTGCTTATCACTGTTGTTCATAGTTGGATAGAACATATATATTTGAGTAACATTTATAAAATTCATATGAAAGTTCAATTATGAAATAATACATTTTTTTTAAAGCTGGAGTCAGAGTCGGTACATTTCTACCGACTCCAACCAAAACTAACTGACTCCAACTCCACAGCCCTGCCAAAAACGCACCAAATCGTGGTAAAAACGCATGCATTTTTTGCCGCGGGTGCATTTGTGAGTTTTCAGCCAAAAAACGCACAAAAACGCAGCGTCAAAAAAAAAAACCGCACCGTGTGCACATAGCCTAACTATATGATCCTCAGCTGCTCCCACTCTTTCCTCTACAGCACTGGTTCTCATATCAGTTTTCTTCTGATCTTTTTTTGAGAGTAGCTATATCTCCCTGTATTCCCAGCACCTGCTGGATTAATGTTGTGAGTGCCTGTTTGTGTGACGCCCTGGACTATCCAGGTCGTCCCAGGTAGTCACACACAACATCACACCCCATCCAGTTCGGTAACAACAGTCAACCATAGAAAACCATGTCACCACCCTCCAGGTTTGATGTCCACACCGGGGGGGTGGAGCCAGGAGGTTGGCTCCACCCACCGAGGTGTTCACAGGCCTGGAGGCGGGAAAGACAGCGGATTAGTTTTGGACAGTGGAGGAGAGAGGTCCAAGTTCTGAGGCAGACCTGTGTACAGGCCTGCCAGAGACTACTCCGGTGGCTGGGTTGGAGCCCAGTCACCATTGACAAGGAGGCAGACTGTAGTGGCCGCCTGCAGGAGACCGGGAATAAGACCGGTGGAACCGTAAAGGACCGGGTCAGGGTAGTGGCCCGCTGGAACCGAACCGGGAGCCAACTGGATACCGGAGCACCAGGCAGGGTACTCAGACCCCGAACTAGGCTATAAGGCACCACCATAGTCAAATCAACTGATTGCGGTCTGGACCTCAGGGGTTCATTCCCACCTAAGTCCCGATCGAAGGCAACAGCCCGACCATTTCATTTAAGTGCCACCGCCAAAGGCAAGAGATCCAAAGGGCCAGCGTCTGAGGGCAAACGGGGCTCCTCTGACACTTACACGCCGGGGAGCGGGCTACCGGTGCCTAGGCACAGGAGTCAAGATTCACACACAGGTGCAGGAGAAAGGCGGACATTACCAACCTATCTGGAAAAGTTGCAGCCGGCTGCGGGCCCTGTTCATCACCTCGTTTGGTTTACCAGCGACTCCAGTGTCTTGTGTCACAGTGAGTACACCAGTGCCATCAGGCACCGCACCGCGCTGCACTGCAACACTGCACCCTGCGCCCCGGCCCACGCCAACCGGGACCAACATTCCCTACCCACGGAGGAGTCAACACCTAGCTGCGCCATTACATCGCTCCCGGGAGTCAACGTACCTTCACCGCAGCAGTGGTGTCCATCATCACCACAACCCGTGGGTGGAGTCACAAACTACCATTCCAAAAACCAAACACCCGCATCCCTGCGCGTAGCGCCAATCCTCCTTGCAGAGCGGCGTGACCCCCGGGTCCGTGAGAGGCTCGAGCCACCACCCGTAGTACACGAGCACGGATCCGAGCGGCTCGGCGGTCGCAGCCGAGGCCGCGGGGCGGTACATTTGCAAAAGGAGACCACCTGAAACACATCCTTAATAGTGGGGGGTTCTCCTGTATTTCCTCTGCTGCCTGCTGCTCTCCTGAATCCTCCTCCTGTTTGTCTTCTCCTGGTTTTCCCTCTATTCCGTCAGCCTCCTCCAGATCTTCCTCCTCCCCTTTCTCATCTACCATCTTACTGGGCTCCTCCAGAGATTCCTCCGATTGTCTTGCAAACTGTGGAAGCTTTGTAGCTGCTTCCATGCGATGCTGGCAGGCTGTTTGCTTTCTCCGCCTCCTCTCTGACCTCGGTGCCATTTTGTGATCCAGGCCCTCTGCCTGCTCCAACTTCCCTCTGTCGCCGCCTGGACATGCTGCCGGTTGAGGAGCTGAGACTTCTCCTGCTGGATGCAGGACCTTCCCCTGCCCTCCAATGTCACTATAATTGTCAGCCATGCGGCAGCTCCAGCGGTATCACGGTGAGTCTGCAGGAGAGTGTCTCCCTGTGTGTGCGCTCACATCCCGGTCCAGGCTCCGCCCTTCAGGTAGCCCAATGGTTAAATGGAAAAAAAAAAAAATTTAGGCAAAATAAGCCGGATTTCCCCCTTTAACAAGCCCTACAGGAATGATGAGAATTTAAAAGTGGTCACCTGCCAGAGGACGCCTGCAACAGCACAGCTCCTCTGGCCTGAAAGCTGTAGTAACAGGATGCCACTAGCATTTAGCAGTTGTACCTGTAGTGTCTGCCACAAAGCATTTACATTTATCATTTCAATTACCAATAATTACGATTTTGCTTTAACTTCCCAAAGATATTTCCTGATATCATCCAATTAACAAGAACAAATTATTTAGGAAATATTACTCAAAGAATGCCCAGCAGTCCTTCCAGGTCCTTTACACCGAGAACCATATCTGGAGTAGGGGGAAGATGCATACACTCCCATGACGTAGAAATCAACAAGTACAAAGTTACTTGTGTATAAGTGAGTGGTTCTTACCATGGCAATGCAGAACTCCTGAGAATTTTCCTTCTCCATACCATACTTTTCCAAGGCTTCAATAACAGCAAAATCTGCTGTATCATTTGTAGACAAAAGAATGGTTTTGTATGGAATATTGGGTTTTAAACTGTCAGCATATATGCGCAAGGTCCCACCTATGAAAATGCAAAAAAAAAAAAATTGTGTAAACAATTGTTCCAAAACCCTCCAGTGTCAAAAGCCTTAGTAAGTTGCTATATCCCAGAAAGACAACCGCTATGCTCCAAAGATGATACAAAAAAAAGTATGCAGGAATAACCTTGAATTAAGTTAAACTGCTCATCTTTCTTTGTGAAGTGAAGGATGTTTACATCCCATTTTTATGCAGTTGACGAAATACCTTAGAATCCCAGGATTTTCCCAGTGTATGTGCACACGCTGTCTGGAATCTGCCTGAAATAGCACCAAAGAAGCAATGCAAAAAGATAACTGCTCAAAATTACATTGCTGTGCACATGGTCTGTCTTCGGTCACTTCTTTTAACTTCAGGGTTCAGAAACTATTAAGCGGTTAAAAGTAGCAACGTTCATTCTTGGGGCAGCTTCATTCTTGGAACATTCCCACTCTACATACTTGAAAGTAAAAACACCAGCAGTACAACAAAGCAAAACCACCAGTGACTGAGCTGTAGGAAAACGACCACCTTTTATTGGGAAGTGGATTTTGATGGCATGTGCATATACCCTTAGGCCATGTGCCCACGGGAGATCGTACCTGCGGACTTTTCTGCAGGTAGTTTTGCAAGTTCACGCAGCAACTCCCCGGAATCCGCAGCTATCCATTGCTGCGGAATTGTTGCAGTAAACCTGCAGAAACTGTGCGGATTTCATGCAGAATTCCCACGCTGTATCTCCATAGTGGAGGAGCGGGAATTCCGCAGATAATTCCGCATGAATAATGGACATGCAGTTACGTGCGGCTGCGGGAATCTGCAGCATTTTCCACAGCCACAAATACCGCAGCATTGATACAGCACTCCCCAAATCCCATAGGATAACACGGGGAGTGTCAGTACTTGCGTAAACCCGCGGATTTATCTGGGAAATCTAGAAAATCCGCAGTTACATTCTCCCGTGGGCACATGGCCTTACTGAATCTGTCATCAGGTTTTTGCCATCTTATCTGAGATGTAGTAGGGCTTGTTTTTTTTGTGGCAAGATTTGTGATTTTGAAGGAAACCATTCCTTTTAACCACATAGTGTACTGGAAAATGGGAAAAAGTTCCAGGTGCGGTGGAATTGCAAAAAAAAAAAAAAAAAAAAAAAAAAAAAGTGCAATTACACAATTGTTTGTTTTATTTCTCCGTCCGTGTCTGTCTGTCTCTCTCCCTCCGTGTCTGTCTGTCTCTCTCCCTCCGTGTCTGTCTGTCTCTCTCCCTCCGTGTCTGTCTGTCTCTCTCCCTCCGTGTCTGTCTGTCTCTCTCCCTCCGTGTCTGTCTGTCTCTCTCCCTCCGTGTCTGTCTGTCTCTCTCCCTCCGTGTCTGTCTGTCTCTCTCCCTCCGTGTCTGTCTGTCTCTCTCCCTCCGTGTCTGTCTGTCTCTCTCCCTCCGTGTCTGTCTGTCTCTCTCCCTCCGTGTCTGTCTGTCTCTCTCCCTCCGTGTCTGTCTGTCTCTCTCCCTCCGTGTGTGTCTGTCTCTCTCCCTCCGTGTGTGTCTGTCTCTCTCCCTCCGTGTGTGTCTGTCTCTCTCCCTCCGTGTCTGTCTCTCTCCCTCCGTGTCTGTCTCTCTCCCTCCGTGTCTGTCTCTCTCCCTCCGTGTCTGTCTCTCTCTCTCCGTGTCTGTCTCTCTCTCCGTGTCTGTCTCTCTCTCCGTGTCTGTCTCTCTCTCCGTGTCTGTCTCTCTCTCCGTGTCTGTCTCTCTCTCCGTGTCTGTCTCTCTCTCTGTGTCTGTCTCTCTCTCCGTGTCTGTCTCTCTCTCCGTGTCTGTCTCTCTTTGTGTCTGTCTCTTACCCTGTTTATGTCTGTTTCTTACCCTGTCTGTGTCTGTCTCTTTCCCTGGCTGCATTGTGACACACCAACATTCCATATAAGGGTGTGGCTGGGCATTCTTCTGAAGTTCTGGCTGCACTGTGGCTCCCAGCTCCATTCACTTTAATGGAGGCAGGTTTTTTGGCGAATAACTATAAAGCGTGGGGTTAAAATTTCACCTCAAAACATAGCCTATGATGCTCTCGGGGGACAGACGTGTGAGTGTGCAAAATTTTGTGGCCATAGCTGCGACGGTGCAGATGCCAATCCCGGACATACATACATATATACACACACACACCTTTATATATTAGATTATTACATAACAGTGCTGGTTTGTATTATGCCATATACAGTTTAATGGCAGATATAATAACCAGTTGATCTGCTTACAACTGTTTTTATTTTTGATTGCATGTGTTAGCAATTACATTTTAATTTCACTGGGGGCGCCAAAAACACATAGTCCCATCTGCGTTTTGTTTCCTGCATTACCTTTTCTACCCGAGTCATTTGGACCTCTGCTTTTTAAGAATTGAAATAAACCTGAACAATGTTTAACAGCACCCTGAAGTTCTGACGTCTATGCTGGATTTTATGCCTTTGTTTCTCTAATATTAATAATATATATATATATATATATATATATATATATATATATATATATATATATATATATATATATATATATATATATATATATATATTATATATATATATATATATATATATATATATATACACACACATATACATACATACATATATATATATATATATATACACATACATATATACACACAAATATATACACAGAGTGCAGAATTAAGCAAATGAGTATTTTTATCACATGATAATTTTTATACATGTTGTCCTAATCCAAGCTGTATAGGTTTGAGAGCCAACAACCAAGTAAATCAGGTGATGTGCATCTCTAATGAGGAGGGGTGTGGTGTAAGGACATCAACACCCTATATAAGGTGTGCTTAATTATTAGGAGACTTCCTTTCCTTTGGCAAAATGGATCAGAAGAGAGATTTGACGGGCTTTGAAAAGTCCAAAATTGTGAGATGTCTTGCAGAGGGATGCAGCAGTCTTGAAATTGCCAAACCTTTGAAGCACCAAACAACCAAGCGTTTCATGGCAAATAGCCAACAGGGTCGCAAGAAGCGTGTTGGGCAAAAAAGGCGGAAAATAACTGCCCATGAATTGAGGAAAATCAAGCGTGAAGGTGCCACTATGCCATTTGCCACTAGTTTGGCCATATTTCAGAGCTGCAATGTTACTTTATCAAAAAGCACAAGGTGTGCCATACTCCGGGACATGGCCAAGGTAAGGAAGGCTGAAAAACGACCACCTTTGAGCAAGAAATATAAGAAAACGTCAAGACTGGGCCAAGAAATATCTTAAGACTGATTTTTCAAAGGTTTAATGGACTGATGAAATGAGAATGACTCTTGATGGGCTAGATAGATGGGCCAGAGGATGGATCAGTAAAGGGCAGAGCGCTCCACTCCAACTCAGACGCCAGCAAGGTGGAGGTGGGGTACTGGTATGGGCTGGTATCATCAAAGATGAACTTGTGGGACCTTTTCGAGTTGAGGATGGAGTGAAGCTCAACTTCCAGACCTACTGCCAGTTTCTGGAAGACAACTTCTTCAAGCAGTGGTACAGGAAGAAGTCGGTATTGTTCAGGAAAACATGATTTTCATGCAGGACAATGCTGCATCACATGCATCCAACTACTCCACAGCGTGGCTGGCCAGTAAAGGTCTAAAAGTTGAAAAAATAATGACATGGCCCCCTTGTTCACCTGATCTGAACCCCATAGAGAACCTGTGGTCCCTCATAAAATGTGAGATCTACAGGGAAGGAAAACAGTACACCTCTCGGAACAGTGTCTGGGAGACTGTGGTGGCTGCTGCACGCAATGTTGATCGTAAACAGATCAAGCAACTGACAGAATCTATGGATGGTAGGCTGTTGAGTGTTATCATATAGAAAAGTGGCTATATTGGTCACTCATTTTTTGGGGTTTTGTTTTTGCATGTCAGAAATGTGTATTTCTAAATTTTGTGCAGTTATATTGGTTTACCTGGTGAAAATAAACAAGTGAGATAGGCAACGTAATAAAAATCAAATATATTCCTAATAATTCTGCACAGTAATAGTTACCTGCACAGATATCCTCCTAAGATAGCCAAATCTAAATATAAAAAAACTCCAACTTCCAAAAATATTAAGCTTTGATATTTATGAGTATTTTGGGTTGATTGAGAACATAGTTGTTGATCAATAATAAAAAAATCCTCTAAAATACAACTTGCCTAATAATTCTGCACTGTATGTATGTATGTAGGTATGTATGTATGTAAGTAACAGATAGATAGAGAGATTATATATATATATATATATATATATATATATATATATATATATATATATATATATATATATATATATATATATATATATATCTATCACACACACACACACATTAATACACATATATACATATACATGTAGAGTATAGACCATAAGTTTGGACACCTCAATTAAAGAGTTTTCTTTATTTTCATGACTCTGAAAATTGTAGATTCACATTGAAGGCATCAAAACTATGAATTAACACATGTGGAATGAAATACTTCACAAACTAGTGTGAAACAACTGAAAATGTCTTATATTCTACGTTCTTTAAAGTAGCCACCTTTTGCTTTGATTACTGCTCTGCACACTCTTGGCATTCTTTTGATAAGCTTCAAGAGGTAGTCACCAGAAATGGTCTTCCAACAGTCTTGAAGGAGTTCCCAGAGATGCTTAGCACTTGTTGGCCCTTTTGCCTTCACTCTGTGGTCCAGCTCACCCCAAACCATCTCGATTGGGTTCAGGTCTGCTGACTGTGGAGGCGTAGCACCCCATCACTCTCCTTCTTAGTCTGCCTGGAGGTGTGTTTGGGGTCATTGTCTTGTTTAAAAATAAATGATGGTCCATCTAAACGCAAACCGGATGGAATAGCATGCCGCAGCAAGATGCTGCGGTAGACATGCTGGTGCAGTATGCCTTAAATTTTGAATAAAACCCCAACAGTGTCACCAGCAAAGCACTCCAACACCATCACACCTCCTCCTCCATGCTTCACGGTGGGAACCAGGCATGTAGAGTCCATCCGTTCACCTTTTCTGCGTCGCATAAAGACACGGTGGTTGGATTCAAATTTGGACTCCTCAGACCAAAGCAGATTTCCACTGGTCTAATGTCCATTCCTTGTGTTCTTTAGCCCAAACAAGTCTCTTCTGCTTGCTGCCTGTAGCAGTGGTTTCCTAGCAGCTATTTTACCATGAAGGCCTGCTGCACAAAGTCTCCTCTTAACAGTTGTTCTAGAGATGTGTCTTCTGCTAGAACTCTGTGTGGCATTGACCTGGTCTCTAATCTGAGCTGCTGTTAACATGCGATTTCTGAGGCTGGTGACTCGGATAAACTCTTGGTCTTCCTTTCCTGGGGCGGTCCTCATGTGAGCCAGTTTCTTTGTAGCGTTTGATGGTTTTTGCCACGGCACTCTTAAAGTAATAACGGCCACTCGTTTTTCTTTAATAGCTGCTTTTTTCTTGCCATAATACAAAATTCTAACAGTTTATTCAGTAGGACTATCAGCTGTGTATCCACCACACTTCTGCACAACACAACTGATGGTCCCAACCCCATTTATAAGGCAAGAAATCCCACTTATTAGCCTTATTAACCCCTCTAGTGTTAGGGTCGTAACCGACCCGTTTTAGGTTTTAAATGCATACAAATTCTACATACATTTGTTTATTGCATCAAGACTTTTTGACTTTTTCTTTAACTTATTTTTAAACAAAATACAATAAAATAAAACTATTTTACTAAATTGTAAAATGCTCTTATTAAAATTATAACATCTGTGTTGTTGGGGTCAATTTCGACCCAGGTCTAATATAAGAGTAAAAAAACAATAATAAGTCCCAAAACTGAACTTATAAACACAATATAAACCAACAGCCGAGCCCACAGCCAGCTCTACCTCCAACAACTTTAGTTAGGGACATGTCCAGGCATGTATGGCCAAATCAGCTTACAAGTTGGTACTTTGCAGAGTATACATCTTCAGTTTACACCATGCAACAATGAGGAGAAGATTAGATGCAAGCCAAATTCTGGATTACCGTATTTTTCGGACCATAAGACGCACTTTTTTTCCCCAAATGTTGGGGGAAAGTTGGGGGTGCGTCTTATGGTCTGACTGTGGCTGCGGGGAATGAGGGTGCTGTGGTGGAGCGGGTCATCGGGGGCGCGAGCAGGCTACTATAGCAGCCTGCCGTGACCACGTGTGCCTGCTCATTACATATGCACGCCCATCCTCCCGCCCATTTTCTCAGCGCAGAAGCCGGCGCTGACAGGTGGGCGGGAGGACGAGCGCATAGTAAAGAGCCGGTCCACATGATCACCCCTGGCAATTACAGCCTGGAGTGATCATGTGCGGCTGTATTCACTGCCCCCCCGCACATAATTATCAGCGCGGGGTGCAGTGAATCAGTACACTCACCCGTCCCCGTGTGTGGAGCCGTTCCCCCCGCAGCACGCGATGTCTTCCTGTCTGTGCCGGTCAGCTGATCTGTGCTGATCAGCTGATCGGCACAGACAGGAAGACATCGCGTGCTGCAGGGGAACTGCTCCACACACGCAGGTCAGCGGCGCAGAGAGGAAGATGATCGGTGCTGGAGGGAGTGAGGAAAAGGGGAGTATAAACGTTTGGTTTTTTTTTCTCTGTGCTATAGGATACAGGCCATATACCAGGATGGTATATGAGCACGATGGGGGCATATAGCAGGATGGGAGTATATGAGCAGGAGGGATGGGGGGTATATGAACAGGATGGAAGTATATGAACAGGATGGATGGGGGGTATATGAACAGTATGGGGGTATATGAACAGGATGGGAGTATATGAGCAGGATGGATGGGGGGTATATGAACAGGATGGGGGTATATGAACAGGATGGGGGTATATGAACAGTATGGGGGTATATGAACAGGATGGGGGTATATGAACAGGATGGGAGTATATGAGCAGGACGGATGGGGGGTATATGAACAGGATGGGGGGTATATGAACAGGATGGGGGGTATATGAACCGGATGGGGGGTATATGAACAGGATGGGGGGTATATGAACAGGATGGGGGGTATATGAACAGGATGGGGGGTATATGAACAGGATGGGGGGTATATGAACAGGATGGGGGCTATATGAACAGGATGGATGGGGGCTATATGAACAGGATGGATGGGGGCTATATGAACAGGATGGATGGGGGCTATATGAAGAGGATGGGGGTATATGAACAAGATGGGGGTATATAAACAGGATGGGGGTATATAAACAGGATGGGGGTATATAAACAGGATGGGGGTATATGAACAGGATGGGGTATATGAATAGGATGGGGGAATATGAGCAGGATGCTGGTATATAAGCAGGATGAGGGTTTATAGCAGGATCATATACAAGGCAGGAGGATCATTACCAGGATGGGGTACCTTAGTAGAGAATTTGGGGACATTACCCCCCATAACAGTGTCAGTAGCAGATCCTCGCCCCATAACTGTGTCATGACCACATTTTTTTGCTTAAAGTTTTATTTTCCTATTTTCCTCCTCTAAAACCAGGGTGCGTCTTATAGTCCGAAAAATACGGTATATCTTGGATGATAATGAATCAGAGGACACACAGCAGCAAACTGATACAGATGAACAGGTTTCTGAGGAGGAAGATGATGTGGAGTATCAACCGGAACACACACCGGTGCTGAAGCTGCTCCCGCTGAAAGATTCAAATCCAAAAGTGGCAAGATCAGTTGGAGCTCAGTACCTCCAGATGTACATGGCAGGGCAGATGCTGCAAATGTCATAAAAATGACCCCTGGGATCACAAGGTTTGCTGTGACAAGAGTAAGTGACATCAAGACATGTTTTGATCTGATGATGCCATTAGCAATAAAAAAAAGTCACTATTGCTATGACAAACCTTGAAGGAAAAAATGTCCACGGCAACATGTGGAATGACCTTCATGATGATTACCTGGATGCCTAAATTGGTGTTCTTCTCCTTGCTGGAGTGTACAAATCAGGGTGGATAAAAATCAATGTTTTTTTAAAAAAAAAAAAAAAAAAAAAAATAAATCGGATTTTTTTTTTATTTAAATCGGATTTTTTTCAATAAACTGCTTTTTGAGGAAAATATTTTACCATCCAAAGGTTCTTCCATCATGAGATAAAGCTGAGTTGTTTAACTCAGTAGAATAAAGGCCGTATATGTGTAACATTCACAATTCTTCCAGAGGTTTCTGTAGGTTTAGTGGGCAGTTTCTCTCCTATATTATTCACAGACGCTCGCTTTACTTACGCAGTTCTCAAAACTGAATTTGGGGGGCGTGTCCTGACATGGAAGCGTCGAGGACGCTGGATCCCAGAGCTCCTGCGCCCACAGCCTAATACTATTATATTCTGCAGCCCCCACTTACCCAGGATGGCCCCCAAGAAGAAACCGGGGGGTAGCGCCCGCTTCTGCCTCCCCCGGTGACGAGTCAGAGACCCCAGGGGAGCCTCACAAGGGTTCCTGACGGCGCCGGGCTCTGAACCTCCGCAGGCGGTCCGGAGCAAGATGGCGCCGGCGGGCGCGTGGCGTCCTCCAGCTGGGGATTCCCCAGGAGCCGCTCGGCGTTCTCCCACAGCCTGTGCAGCAGTGCAGGGGATCAGCGGTGCAGAGAATCGGAGGACAGAGGCGGCGGTGGCACTGGACGGAGCGGGCCCAGGTACAGAGGACTGGAGGAGGGGGGAGGCTGCTCAGCCTACCTCGCCAGCACGCTGCTGTGGATAGTGAGGGGGCCCCTGGGGGGATCACCAGACCCGGGGATACCAGCCATGCTCTGCACACAGGGAACCCCCCCGCTCACGGGGCACACGGAACCTCAGGCTACACTAAACAACATGCATGCTGGCCCCCCACAGGGGGACATACAAGCCCTGAGAGAGCTTATTTTGGCCCTCCCCAGCAAGAAAGATTTGGAGGACGTTGTAGCTAGAATTGAATCCTCCCAGCAGATGGCGCTGTCTGCCTTGAGGGAGGAAATGGTGGTACTGGAGGACAGAATTGAGGCCACAGAGCAGGCTCAGGAGTCCCTGGAGAGCAGAATGGAGAGGATTGAGAGAGACTGTGAGTCATCCAATGCCCGCATCAGAGACCTTGCCCTGCTCTTGGATGATCAAGAGAACAGGGGCAGAAGAAATAATATCAGGCTAAAGGGTATACCGGAGGACTGGCCCCAGGAACTCCTGCGTACTAAAGTCTTAAACATCTTCAACCGGGTCACTGATCGCCCCTTGGAGGCTACCTACCTCTTTGACAGAATTCACAGAGTCGCAAGGTCGGGCCCTAGATCAGTCCCCCTCCTCTAGAGATGTACTATGTCGTTTGCACTATTATGGAGACAGAGAGAGGATCCTACAGGGAGCTTGGTCATATGGACCGGTGGAGATGGATGGGGCCATGGTGAAGTTATTTCCTGATGTCTCCAGCCGCACACTATATATGAGACGCCTGCTTCATCCTCTCCTGCTTGGCATCAAAGAAGCAAACGCCTCATACAGATGGGGCCATCCCTTCCATTTGATAGTACGCAAGGGGGACTCTGTGTTTTTGCTGAGGAGGCACTCAGAGCTTCCTAATCTTTTTGCCTTCCTGGGAATACCAGACTGCTCAATTCCGGACTGGTTGGAGTGGGAACCCCAGGCACCCCCGGGGTTGCGGAGGAGGAAGGGAGGCAACCGCTCTGCTCAAAGCGGGGTCCCTTGAGGGACTTGGCATGTACCGGATGCTGCTGGGAGGAAGGAGTGGTCCAAGACGTGAGACGAAGGTGCTTTCAACGGGAGACGGAGTCAAAGAACGGGGAGCTGGGAGGCTCTCTTTCGTCTCTACGACTCCTAAGCAGGAGTCCTGGCCTTGGGCTAGTTTTCTCTGGACATAGTTTATTGTCTAAAGTTTTTGAAAATTCTATTTCTATGGCAATGTCTAGTTTAGGTTCGGGGGTGGGGGGGGATGTTTTTCTTTACCGAGTTCATCCTGGGTGGTGGGGTGTGTGGGTGGTTAACCGGCTGACCCTTCCTCTCCGTCGGGGAGAGGGGTCATTTAGTGCTAATAAGAGGGGCGCGGGTATGCGCTCTGGTCGCATGTCAGTTCTTGTCCCTATCTTTTCCTTAGTAGTCCCTGGGCTGGTCCCTGGTTCTGCGAGCGGCAGTCCTGCTGCTTTTCCACTTTCTTGTTCTCTTCTCTGAACTTTTTGCCTTTCTCTCTTCCCCCTGCTAAAGGGTCCCAGCTACTTCCTACTTTTTCTACCCCTCCTCTCTTTTTACCAGCTTTCCCTCTTTTTTTTTTTTCTCTTCTCTCCTTCCCCCTTCCCCTCTTCTTTTTTTTGGTTTGCTCCTCTAGGGTCTCGCGACAGAGAATGGCGAAACAGAGGCAGGCCGATCTGCGGGTGGGCTCACTGAATGTCAAGGGCCTTCATAGCCCGGAGAAACGGTCTATCCTGCTGAACCTTCTTTGGAAAAACCGAATCCAGGTAGCCTTCCTACAAGAGACACATTACTGTGAAGCTAAACCTTACAGACTCTCGGACAGAAGGTACCCCATTGTGCACCACTCACCCTCCCCTGATCCTAGATCTAGGGGAACGAGCATCCTCATGTCCAGTACGCTCCGGGAATTGTTAGACTCTCAGACAGACGACCTGGGTAGGCTTATGATGCTCAAGGGACGCATAGCTACTCAGTTATTCACATTCGTGGCAGTATACTTGCCAAATGCGGGCCAATGTCCCACCTTGTTGCGGTACCTTGAGAAGATAGAGGAATTCTCGGAGGGCACTCTGGTTCTCGGGGGTGACTTTAATGTAGTGTTGGAACCATTGAGAGACAGTTCAAAAGGGGTGTCCGGTATGCCACACATGACGCTGCGGCGGATGAGACGGGGACTACATGACCACCAACTGATAGACACTTGGCGATTGCTGCACCCATCAGACAAAGACTTTTCATTTTATTCTGCAGCGCACGACTGCTATTCTAGGTTGGACCTCTTTTTTATTAAACATGGGGACCTACACTCTCTGGTGGATGCTTCAATTGAGTGCATATCTTTCTCTGATCACGCGCTGATCACGGTCACTCTGTCCCTTGAATGTCCCCATCGGGAGGCAGGGTCAGTGGATATTGAACACCTCGCTACTCAATGAGCCGGTGACAATGCAAGAAATAAGGGAGGCCCTGACTGAATATTTTGACTGTAGTGGGGGGGAGGGGATGTCCCCCAACATTGTGTGGGAAGCTCACAAATGTGTTGTGAGCGGGATTATTCATTAAACATGGGGGCCCGTCTGAAAAAGAGAACGGGAAGCTGAGGTTACATCTCTCCTAGCAGACATAAGGGAGTTGGAAGCAGTGCACAAGGGGTCTCTGGGAGGGAACGTGGGTGTCAATCTGGCTAGGAAGAGGGAGGAACTCAGGTCCCTGTTATATCAAAAGGCCAAGGGAGTGCTAGCTAAGTGCAGGCGGCATTTCTATGAATATGCAATAAAAGTGGCAGGACCCTGGCTAGGGCCCTCCGGATCCAGAGGGCGAGGGGCTATGTTCCTAGAGTGCACATTTCTGGCGACAGGTGGGCCACTCTTCCAAAAGACATAGCCTCCGCCTTTAAAGACTTTTACTCCTCTCTCTACTCAATAGATGGGGGGCGGTCGGAGAGGGCCAGGACGGAACTACGGCAGCGTATCCAGAAGTACATTTCAAACTCCGGTTTGAAACACCTTAAACCGGAGGATGCGGACGCCATGGAAAGACCCATTTCAGAGGAGGAGTACTGGGCTGCAATTAAAAATTCCCCCACTGGTAAGGGCCCCTGGCCCAGATGGTTTCCCCCTGCTTTACTACAAAAAGATGGGCTCCATGCTGCTCCCCCCATTTCTCTCGGCTTTAACAATATCTCACTCTCCGAAAAAGTCACTTGCCGAGAGACTCTCTGGCCGCTAATATAGTAGTCATTCCTAAAGAGGGTAAAGACCCTACTCTTGTTCTAGTTACCGACCCATCTCCCTCCTCAACACAGACTTGAAGCTCTTCACCAGAATATTATCAGAGAGACTCTCTCCATTGCTGGGGGGGATTGTCCACCCTGACCAGGCTGGGTTCATGATGGGAAGGAAGCGAGGGACAACACCACTAAGGCGCTGAATTTAATCCACAGGGCTAATTCGGAAGGGTTGCCCCTGATGCTCTTGTCGACCGACGCAGAAAAAGCGTTCGACAGAGGTCAATTGGATATTCATGGAGGAGGTTCTGCGGGAGGTGGGGTTGGGGAGGATGATGCTCAGGTGGATATGCTCTCTGTATAGCAACCCCTCTGCCGCGGTCAGGGTGAACGGTCTCCTTTCAGATAGATTTTCCATTCTTAATGGCACAAGGCAGGGATGCCCCCTTTCACCCCCTGATCTTTATCCTGACCCTGGAACCCCTGCTTAGCCGAATTAGAGGTAACATTGACATTTCTGGCCCTACAGTTGCGGGTTCCACCTACAAAATCGCGGCGTACGCGGACGATTTACTTTTCTTTATTACCAATCCTCGGGTCTCCCTGCCCAATTTACTGAGAGAGCTGGAAACATACTCCTCTCTTTCTAATTTTAGAATTAACATGTCAAAGTCGGAGGCTATGAATGTATCTCTCCCCCAAGATCATGTTATTTCGCTTCAATCGGCGTTCGGGTTTAAGTGGGCTAATCACTCTCTGAGGTACCTGGGGGTCAGCTGGCAGCGGATAACAGCAACTATATAAGCTGAACTATCTTCCTCTCCTGCAGTCCATTAGAACAGACTGCGCAAACTGGGCGAGGGGTCTTTTCACATGGTTTGGGAGGTGTGCAATATTGAAGATGAACATATTACCACGACTACTTTACCTCTTCCAGGCCCTGCCAATTAAGATCCCGAGCTCTTTTTTTCAAGGAATTGGCCTCACCTATATACCAAATTTATCTGGGCGAATAAGCCGGCGAGACTTTCCCGTTCCCTATTGTGTAGACCTAAGCGTAGGGGAGGGCTGGGAATACCTGATATGAAAAAATATTACTGGGCCACACATATGGTTAGGGTTCTGGACTGGTGCCGTCACTCTAGGATGAAACCATGGGTCGCCCTGGAACAGAGTTTCTCGGAGGTGCATTTACCGGCCATGCCTTGGGTCGGGAGTTTTTCCCCGGCCTCTCTGAGATCTCACCCCACCATTGGCGCTACTCTGGAATGCTGTTCGAGGGGAGAGGTTCGGCGCCTCCTCCTGCCGTTGCCTTCCCCCATGTCACCAATTATAGGAGATCCGGATTTCCGTCCTGGCCTCTCGGACCCAGTTTTTCGGAGTTGGGTACAGGGGGGCAGATTCAGAGCTTACCAGATGGGAGAGGAGGGTGACTGGCTATCTCTTTCGGATATATGTGGTCTCCTGCCTCCGGACCCCCTGGGGAGATGGAGGGCCATGCAGTTGAGGCATTTCTTGAGCTCCCTTCCCTGCTTCGCCCGGTATGCTGGGCCTCTCACAAGATTCGAAAAATTGTGCTTGGGAGAGGGGGTCCTGCGGCACTCACTTTCCCTGGCATACAATTTGCTATCAGACCCGGGAGATTTGCCCACCCCGGTTTATTTGCGGCAGTGGGAAAGGGACCTTGGGACGGCCCTATCAGACACGCAACGAAACAACGTCCTAATGATGGCACATAAAACTTCGATCAGTTCCAGAATGTTGGAGGCCAACTTCAAACTGTTGACTAGGTGGTATAGAGTCCCGACCAGACTTCATAGGATATTCCCCTCAGTCGATCCCGTTTGCTGGAGGTGTGGCTCGGGGGAGGGTGATTACGTGCACATCTTTTGGTCTTGCCCTTCCTTGCAGCGGTTTTGGTCAGGAGTGAGGGAGGTAATTAGACTGGTGACCGGCACGGCTGAGACACTGGGTCCGGAACTGTTTATTTTACAGCTTTCGGAACTCCCGGCTCATAGATACAAGCGTTCTTTGCTTAGATTTCTGGTAATGGCCGCCAGGTCGTGCATCCCGCTGGGCTGGAAGTCCTCTACCCCCCCCCACATTGGCACAGTGGGTTTCAAGGGTTAACGACCTAAGGCACATGGAGGACCTGACATCCTCTCTCAATGACAGTCAGGAAGGTTTTCGTAGGACCTGGTTCCCATGGTTGGAGTTCACTTACTCGGCGGATTACGCCAGATTACTCGCTGCTCCACGGCTGCTGTGAGGCTCTGGAGGAGCACTCTCCCCCCCCCCCTCCTCCCCCCCTTTTTTTTTTTTTTTTTTCTTCTTCTCTTCTCTTTCTCCTCTCTTCTCTCGCTTTCCCTTCCTCTCATTTCTTTGTCCCCTATCTTCTCCTATTCTCCCCTCCCCTGCATTCCCCTTTCTTCCTCTTTCTCTTATCCTGTTCTAAATTCTTTTGGGCTTTGCTTTCTCTTTCTATGTATGTTCTGTATTCTACCCTTGTTGGGTTGGTTCATAAAAGGATTAAACTGGGCCTGACTCGAGCAGTTGCAGTAACTGGATATGTACAGGGGAGAGGAAGAGTGGGCTACATGTCAATGTTAAATATTTGAAATCTGTTATTCTGCTCTTTGTGGCGCAGTTGTTATTTTGTATGTTCTCGAGTCGGTCTTTAAAATAAAGAATTTAAAAAAAAACAAAAAAAACTGAATTTGACTCCGCAGAGGTCTCAGCCTCTTCTTCACGGCAACATGAACAGAGTTGAGAAAAAGACCTTAATCCTATTGTTCTACAAACCTATGAATACAGAATCAACCCCTTCAGTGCCAAGTCCAAGAAGTTAGACAATATGTTTCTGATTGTTTGGAGTGGAATAGATCTGCACAACACAAGCAGAATGTGAATCTAAGTGTGAGGAGGAGGAAGGGAAAGCAGACAAGAAAATGAGAGTGAAACTTTGAGCACAATACTGCAGCATAGCCACAGACAGACAAGTCTGGATCTGTTTGTGTGTACGATCTGAGGTTTATTACATTCTTTCCTTATAATGGCAGCAGGCCGTAAAAGAGACCCAGTTTGGGAATATTTTAATGAAGCTCCTTCGCCTATCGGTAAGGCAGGCATGCGTGCAAAATGCAAACGATGCAACAAAGAGATGCAAGGCCTGGTGGCGTGAATGAGGCAACATCATGAGAAGTGCAGTGATGAAGATGACCAAAGAAACACTTCTGAACAGGCAGGATCTTCAGGTTGGTAAACATTTTTATTGAATCCTATTTCTAAAGACTGAACTGTCATGTGTGAGAAAAATTATATTTCTTATTATTACTGCATGTTACTGTCATTTGGTACAGTTATGAAGATAAACAAATATTCCTTTTGGGGCAGGGGCAGTGATGTGTTGTGTATAATAAGCAGAAATTGTATAATAAACAATAAAATAACAGCATTGACTTTTTTTGTTTAGGGGAATTCATGGATTCTGGAAACTATCCACCTCCAAGATCACCATCATCCTGTTCTACAGTTTCAGAGTGATCCATCCAGGATAGTGCTTCATTAGCAGCAGCAGCAGCATCATCAGACACCCACAGCCACATATCACCATCACCCAAAAGGAAGAAAAAACCTTTACCTCCTGGAACCACCATAGATAGGTTTGTGATAAGAACTAGCAGATTAGAAAAAGAGAGTTGATTGATGAAAAAATTGCCCAGTTTATTTATGCAACGAACTCTTCTTTCCGTCTGACTGAGAACCCACATTTCATTAATATGGTTCAGTCACCGAGACCAGGATACAGTCCACCCAGCAGAGCTGATGTTGCAGGGAAACTGCTGGATCAAGTGTATGACAGAGAAATGGAGCAATGTGCAACAGCTCTGGAGGGTAAAATTGTTAACCTAAGTATTGATGGGTGGAGTAATGTCCACAATGATCCTATTGTATGTGCTTGGATAACAACAGAAGAAGGTAAAGTCTTCCTTGCACAAACAACTGATACGTCAGGAAATGCACACACAGCAGAATACTTACAAGAAGTGGCAGTAAAAGCTATAACGACATGTGAACAAAAATTCAAATGTCTAGTACGCAGTTTGGTCACTGACAATGCTGCAAACGTATCCAAGATGAGAAGAGATTTAGAAGAGCAGGGAGGGAATACAAAGCTGCTAATAACATATGGTTGCAGTGCTCATTTACTGCACCTCTTAGCCAAAGACTTAAGTGTTCCAGAAATAAAGGCTAATGTTGTTGAAATTGCTAAATACTTCCGTAATAATCATTTTGCTGCAGCAGCTCTGAAAAGGATGGGTGGAACCAAGCTAACGCTCCCACAAGATGAAAGATGGAACTCTGTGGTGGACTGTTTTGAGCAGTATATCAAAAACTGGCCTATTCTGATGACACTTTGTGAAGAAAATCGAGATAAAATAGATGGCACTGTCACGGCCAAAAATCCTCAACATTGGGCTTAAGAGAAATGTTGAACATATGCTGAGCTTCCTGAAACCCATCTCTCAAGCTTTAAACAAATTACAGAAAAATAGCTGTTTTATTGCGGATGCTGTTGAAATTTGGAAGGAACTCAGTGAACAATTAAAAACAGAACTACACATGGACAGAATTAAATTACAAGCAGTAAACAAACGAATGGGACAAGCACTGACTCCAGCTCATTTTTTGGCAAATATTGTCAATATCCAATATCAGGGTCAAAACCTAAGTGCTGAGGAAGAGGAGTTAGCTATGACATGGGTATCCAGCCATCATCCATCTTTAATGCCAACTATAATAAACTTCAGAGCTAAGGGGGAACCATTCAAGAAATATATGTTTGCTGAAGATATTTTAAGGAAGGTCACACCAGTAAACTGGTGGAAGTCACTTAAGCGCTTGGATTTAGAGACTATTCAAGTAATGATTTCACTTTTAACAGCAGTAGCTTCTTCTGCAGGCGTTGAAAGAATATTCTCATCCTTTGGACTCATTCATTCTAAATTGAGAAATCGGTTGGGACCCAATAAAGCAGGAAAGCTTGTTTTTCTTTTCCAGATTATGAATAGGAACAAAGAAGAAGAGGATGATGATGATGAAGATGACGACAAGTGAGCTACAGAGGACAGCAGGGACAGTAGTATTTAAGTTTTTCATGTGTCGGCTGGGCTGACAGTCTACGTTTCTTAAAATACATATATATATATTTTGTTTAGCCAAATTAGTTAACAAACATGGATGTTTGTTTAAGCAAATAACTGATGCTGAAATGTTGTTATTGTTTCAGTTGAATAAATCTATTTAAATTGTTATTAAGGTCAGGATTATTTTTCTCCTTCCTAAGTACAACAGAACAGTGGTGTCCAAATATGAATGATTAACCCATTAAACTGGGGAGAAAAAAGTAATATAAAAAGTGATTCTAAAAATCTTCATCTACTTGCATGTTAAAGTAGCAAGAACTAGTTTAGGTAGAAACTTTGATTTAAATCACTGATTTAAATCAAGCCTTACTGACTAGTGATTTAAATCGTGATTTAAATCGTGATTTAAATCAGCTAGATTTAAATCAAATCCACCCTGGTACAAATCCTGCAATGAGGCCACTGATAGTCTCTGGGATGCATCGACAGGCAGGAATAATTTTCCGGGCAACAATGTCCCTTCAAAAGTTTCAAAAGATATCAAGAGTCCTCAGATTTGACAACAGAGACACCAGAACAAAATCTGACAAACTTGCTCCCATCAGGGATGTTTGGGAGAAATGGGTGCAGCTCCTTCCACTGATGTTCAACCCAGGGCCAGAGGTGACAGACAAACGTTTTCTCCCTATCCGCGGAAAATGCCCCTTCTGGCAATACATGCCAAGTAAGCCAGGCAAATACGGCATAAAAATATGGGCAGCCTGTGATGCATAGCTATGCATGGAATCTACAGAATTACACAGGCACGTCTGCAAGAGGCATCCCTGAAAAAAAAACAAGGAAAACGTGTAGTCTTCGATCTGACTACTGGACTGCAGGGTCACAACATTACTTGTGACAATTTCTTTTACCAGCTATGACCTTGGACAAGAACTTCTCAAGAGGAAAATCACCACGGTGGGCACAGTGGAAAAAAAACAAACCTGAGCTGCCCGCTGAATTCTTGCAGATGAAGGACAGGGCTCCACTTTCCTCAAAGTTTGTTTTTACAGACACCACCACTGCTGTTTCCTTCTGCCCCAAAAAAGACAGAATGTGGTACTGATGTCCACACTTAAAGATGCAGCTGTGTCATCAGGAAGTGACAAATAGCCCAGAATCATCCTGGACTATAACAAAAACAAAGGAAGAGTGGACAACATGGACAAGTTGACTGCCACCTACACTTGCCAGTGAATGACTAGGAGATGGCCAATTGTTGTATTTTCAAACATCCTTGATGTGCCAGCATACAATGCATTTGTGTTGTGGACCCACATTCACCAAGGATGGAATTCAAAGAAAAAAAACAAGCGGAGGAGGTTTCTTGAGGAACTAGGAAGATCCCTTGTTAAGGCGCACATTGACCAAAGGGAACGAGTGCCCCGAGACCCAGCCGCTGCAGCCTTGGTCCGACAAATCCAGAGCTCAACAAGTGCTTTGCCCACACCCACAGCAACACAAAGAGCATCATCACCAGCATCATCCACAACCAGCCCTGCCTCAACATCAACCACAACAGCCACAACCCAAGTGAGACCACCTGATTCTAAAAGAAAGAGGTGTCAGGTCTGCCCTAGCAATAAGGACATGAGTAAAAAGCTGTGGAGAAGAAGCGCAATAGGGTTTTACCCCAATAACACACGGGGTAGAGACAGGGAGCAGTAATACTCACCAAGTGAAGTTGTGAAAGTCACAACTACTATGCAGGCATGGAAAGTTTTGATCAAGGCAGCAGCAACCCAGACGGCAGATAACAGAGAACAATAGAGGAAAATAGGGTTTATTTGAGCCGCGCCAATGATCACTTCTCAGGTATTCAGATTAATGGATCTTTATTTTGCACAGGTCTGCGTAGACCTGTGCAAAATAAAGATCCATTAATCTGAATACCTGAGAAGTGATCATTGGCGCGGCTCAAATAAACCCTATTTTCCTCTATTGTTCTCTGCTAGCAATAAGGACAGAAAGCCCAACATCGTGCTTCGCCTGCAAAAAATACCTCTGCAAAGAACACACAAAAAGTGTCACTTTTTGCCACACATGCATCTAAATACTAATGTATCTAAAAACTAGTACTTGATTTCTGTTGATTTGATTGATTGATTGTTGTTTGTTTGTTCTAGAAAAACTACTTTTTTTATTATTGCTATTAATGTTAATATAATTTTCACTTTTATTTGTATTAAAGTTCTATAAAAAAAAAAATTGTTTTTTTGCCTTTTTCATAAAGTAGTTCGATATGGGTCAAAATTGACCCGTAACACTATAGATGTTACTAGAGTTAATAATATAAAATATATATATGTATTTTTTTTTTACATTTAAGAAATGTGTTCTAAAACCCTTCAGTAATAGTCAGATAATATA